>NW_026277903.1:0-8654 GCF_023373465.1 Oncorhynchus keta | reverse complement strand
GTTACGAATCCCTTTTGGCCCGACAGTCTAGGGGGATGGTAATGAGACCCGTAACATAACTCATGCAAATTATTATTGTGACAAAGTAAAAGTGTGAACGAAATAACCACGACAACAGAAATCTACCGTCAAACTCTAGGTTTATTTATAAACACACGGTAATGGGGGAGCAGGAAAAGGGGCTGAGCTGGACCCAAGGAAAGAAACAATAAGTATACAAAAACACACCCCTAAGCTAGACTAGCCTACTTTAACAACAGCTAACTAACTAACCAAAAATACAGTGGGTGGTCCGCCCAGTTCTAACTAGTGTATTTAACAAAGTTCACCTACGGGTAGTGTATGCCCATGGGCGACTTGTCTTGGTTTCCCCCTTTTCCCACCAGCAACAAACAAATACCATAACCAAAAATAATACTCACAGGTGATGACAAAGTGCTATGAAGTGCTTTAAACAAAAGAGAGGTTAAGACACAAAGCGAGAGTGAAACACAGAGACCTACAGACATGGCATTTACAGAGAGATTGAGCTGAGCTGAGCTCTAGAACAAACAAATGATGGGGTTTTTAAACCATGGGGAAGGAACTGTGATAGGTCAGGAAATAGGAGGAGGTGTGTCTTCTGATTGATGATTGATTGGGGAGTGATGATTTTCACCCGTGACAGCTGAGAGAAAAGAAACACACACACTGCATCCGTACATCATTGCTATATTCACCATTACTATTTTCATCAATGTGTCAAGAGAGATATAATACTAAAAACACTTGAGTCACTTGATCCTAGGTCCTGGCAGAGTTGTGCAGACTCAGGACAACTGAGCATTGAGAAATAAGCAGATTTTGGAAGAGAGTCCACTTCTGCTTTCTAATAATCATGATCCTTTCCTCAAAGAAGTTCATGAATTTATTACTGCTGATGAAGCCATCCTCTCTTGTCTCTCTGTCCTCTTTCTTGTCTTTTCTTTCTTCTGGGTTATGGTCAGTATATACAATTACGGGTAGGGCACTGGAAACCACATATACTTCAAAGTATTGCAGAGCCAACAAAGCAAGAGCTTCTTGTTCTATTGTCGCATAGTTTGTCTTGACATTTAATTTTACGGAAAATAACAAACGGGATGATCCACTCCACTCTTGTCCTGCTGCAGTAGAACAGCACCAGCACCTCTGGCACTGGCACTAGCATCTACCTCAAGTTTGAACGGTTGTTCAAAATCTGGAGCAGCAAGTACAGGTGTACTACATAAGAGTGCTTTCGCTGATTCAAAAGCTCTCTTACAATCAGGGGACCACACAAATGATCTAGCCGGACTAAGCAAATCGGTCAATGGAGCAACTACCGCAGAGAAATTTTTACAGAAGCTACGGTAGTAGCCAACCATCCCTAAAAAGCGGCGTAGCTCTCGTCTGGTGGTAGGTGCAGGGAATGCAGTTATAGCCAAGACCTTGGCACCAACAGGGCGCACCTGTCCATGGCCAACCTCTTTACCGAGATAGGTAACAGTAGCCTTCCCAAACTCGCACTTTGCCAAGTTCAGGGTTAGAGAAGCAGCTGCCAACCGTTCACATACTACCCTTAGCGAGTCAACATGATCTGACCACTCAGACGAATAAATCACTAGGTCATCAAGGTATGCACTACAATTAGGAACGCCAGCTAATACGGAGTTAACCAGTCGTTGGAAGGTGGCTGGTGCATTTCGCATCCCAAAAGCCATAACTGAGTACTGTAGGAAGTTGTCTGGGGTCACAAAGGCAGAAATCTCAGAAGCACGTGAAGTTAACGGAACCTGCCAGTAACCTTTTAAGAGGTCTAACTTGGTTACATACTTAGCAGCACCAATAGTGTCGATACAGTCGTCCAGTCGGGGTAACGGGAACGAATCTGGCATTGTGACAGAATTTACCTTTCGATAATCCGTACATAACCTGGACGTACCATCAGGTTTAGGAACCAAAATGCAAGGAGAACTCCAAGGGCTTGAACTTGGCTTAGCCAGGTCATTCTCCAACAAATATCTCACCTCATCCCTCAGTATCTTCCTCTTGGAAGCGTTGATACGATATGGGTGTTGCTTGATAGGTGTAGCATTTCCAACATTAATGTCATGTTCCAACACATTTGTGCGAGTAGGAACGTCATTAAAGAGACATGGAAAACTGTGTAGTAGCCTCACAATATCATTGGCCTGTCCATCCGTTAAATGAACCAGCCCAGATTGGATAGACAGCAGCATTTGAGTTAAAGTAATTCCTAATTATGACTTTATGGTTTATATTTAAGTGAACTCCCAAGCCAATAATATCTATCAATATGACAGTCCACTATCATAGCAGTAGTAGCAGAGGAGACAGCAGTACCTTTCCTGTTTTTGAACTCTCTAACTGTGTGCTGGGTCGGGTGTGGTAAGCTTTCAACATGTTAATGTGACACACACGAGATTACCTTTTTCACTGGAGTTTACACATAGTCAGTTTCACTTATTTTCTTTTCACTAAATAAGGACCCAGAAACAGAGCTGACAGTGAAGATCCTGGAACAGGTAATAACACCAGTACTTGGTCACCTGGCTGTAGTGACGAGAAACAGCCTCTTTATCATAGTGTCTTTTCATGCTCCTCTGTGAGGAAGACAGAGCTTCCTTTGCGAGAGCACAAGCTTGGTGTAGGCGCTCACGAAAGCCACTAACGTAGTCCAACACATTCTCATCTCTGGTACACAACTCTTGGGACAAGAAACTGTTCTTTAAGGACTTTCATTGGTCCTCTCACTGTGTGACCAAACACCAGTTCAGCCGGGCTGAAACCTAGGACTCCTGCACAGTTTCACGAGCAGCAAACAAAACTAGAGGAACTCCCTCATCCCAATCTTTCTCAGATTCCAAACAATATTTACATAGCATAGATTTCAGTGTCTGATGCCATCTTTCAAGTGCACCCTGAGACTCTGGGTGATAGGCGCTTGACACACGGTGCGTAATTGATAGGATTTTAACACCTGCCTGAAGAGCTTGGATAGGAAATGGTGCCTTGATCGCTTTGTACCACCTAGGTAACCGAATGTCGTGAAGAATTTTTATTAAGGCTTTACTCACTACCGGGCTGTAATCCTTCTCAGAGGAATGGCCTCGGGGTATCTTGTAGCCATACACATTATCGTTAACAAAAACTGGTTAACCGATTTTGTCTTCGGTAACGGTCCGACACAATCAACCACCACATGCTCGAATGGTTCACCTATGACAGGTATGGGACAAAGAGGAGCGGGAAGGAATAACTGATTTGGTTTCCTGTTATCTGACATGTGTGGCATGTCCGATAGAACTGAGCCACATCTTGTTTTAAACCAGGCCAAAAGAAATGTCGAAGGATCCGATCATAAGTTTTTGTGATTCCTAAATGACCAGACCACTGGTGATCATGAGCAAGGGATAACACATTTTGTCGAAAGGCTGTAGGAATCACTATTTGCAAACAGCACCTTAGTCTCCCATCCGCGCCAACATGGGATTTCCATTTACGCATGAGGAGATTACCATCAATGAAGTAAGCCACGTTCTTCTTCTTTACATCTTCCAATGAGACAACACTAGAAAAACATTTAGCAAGCTTGTTGTCAACCTTTTGGTTAGCAATCAGCTGCTCACGAGTGACTGGTAACTGTATTGCATCAGCAATAAGTTCAACATTCTTTGATTCTTTCCTGGGCTGTTTGTCAGAGGGGATCAGCTTCCCAGAGGTATCACACAACCCATCCTCTTGATCAACCTCTTTGAACAGAACTGTGTTCGAAAAATCTATCACGTCACCCTCTTGTCGCGCCTGAGCACGAGTGACAGCACAAGCGGGGAACACATGTGGATAACTCTGTGCCAGCTCATTAGAGAGGGAGTGGTCACTTTTATCCAATACTTCCAATAAGGGTAACTACCTTTCCTCCGGCAATATCGTTACCCATTATAAAGGTCACACCTTTCACTGGCAACATAGGACGTACCCCCACTCTGAATATTCCACTGATTAACTCAGAGTGTACTTTCCGGCTCGGTCCTCCCCTCCCGCTCCGTGGCTCGACGACTCATTGCGAGCTCACAGAACAGGGCTCCGGGCAGCCGAGCGGAAATGGAGGAAAACTCGCCTCCCTGCGGACCTGGCATCCTTTCAGCTCCCTCCTCTCTACATTTTCCTCCTCTGTCTCTGCTGCTAAAGCCACTTTCTACCACTCTAAATTCCAAGCATCTGCCTCTAACCCTAGGAAGCTCTTTGCCACCTTCTCCTCCCTCCTGAATCCTCCTCCCCCTCCCCCTCCTCCCTCTCTGCAGATGACTTCGTCAACCATTTTGAAAAGAAGGTCGACGACATCCGATCCTCGTTTGCTAAGTCAAACGGCACCGCTGGTTCTGCTCACACTGCCCTACCCGGTGCTCTGACCTCTTTCTCCCTCTCTCTCCAGATGAAATCTCGCGTCTTGTGACGGCCGGCCGCCCAACAACCTGCCCGCTCGACCCTATCCCCTCCTCTCTTCTCCAGACCATTTCCGGAGACCTTCTCCCTTACCTCACCTCGCTCATCAACTCATCCCTGACCGCTGGCTACGTCCCTTCCGTCTTCAAGAGAGCGAGAGTTGCACCCCTTCTGAAAAAACCTACACTCGATCCCTCCGATGTCAACAACTACAGACCAGTATCCCTTCTTTCTTTTCTCTCCAAAACTCTTGAACGTGCCGTCCTTGGCCAGCTCTCCCGCTATCTCTCTCAGAATGACCTTCTTGATCCAAATCAGTCAGGTTTCAAGACTAGTCATTCAACTGAGACTGCTCTTCTCTGTATCACGGAGGCGCTCCGCACCGCTAAAGCTAACTCTCTCTCCCTCTGCTCTCATCCTTCTAGACCTATCGGCTGCCTTCGATACTGTGAACCATCAGATCCTCCTCTCCACCCTCTCCGAGTTGGGCATCTCCGGCGCGGCCCACGCTTGGATTGCGTCCTACCTGACAGGTCGCTCCTACCAGGTGGCGTGGCGAGAATCTGTCTCCTCACCACGCGCTCTCACCACTGGTGTCCCCCAGGGCTCTGTTCTAGGCCCTCTCCTATTCTCGCTATACACCAAGTCACTTGGCTCTGTCATAACCTCACATGGTCTCTCCTATCATTGCTATGCAGACGACACACAATTAATCTTCTCCTTTCCTCCTTCTGATGACCAGGTGGTGAATCGCATCTCTGCATGTCTGGCAGACATATCAGTGTGGATGACGGATCACCACCTCAAGCTGAACCTCGGCAAGACGGAGCTGCTCTTCCTCCCGGGGAAGGACTGCCCGTTCCATGATCTCGCCATCACGGTTGACAACTCCATTGTGTCCTCCTCCCAGAGCGCTAAGAACCTTGGCGTGATCCTGGACAACACCCTGTCGTTCTCAACTAACATCAAGGCGGTGGCCCGTTCCTGTAGGTTCATGCTCTACAACATCCGCAGAGTACGACCCTGCCTCACACAGGAAGCGGCGCAGGTCCTAATCCAGGCACTTGTCATCTCCCGTCTGGATTACTGCAACTCGCTGTTGGCTGGGCTCCCTGCCTGTGCCATTAAGCCCCTACAACTCATCCAGAACGCCGCAGCCCGTCTGGTGTTCAACCTTCCCAAGTTCTCTCACGTCACCCCGCTCCTCCGCTCTCTCCACTGGCTTCCAGTTGAAGCTCGCATCCGCTACAAGACCATGGTGCTTGCCTACGGAGCTGTGAGGGAACGGCACCTCAGTACCTCCAGGCTCTGATTCAGGCCCTACACCCAAACAAGGGCACTGCGTTCATCCACCTCTGGCCTGCTCGCCTCCCTACCACTGAGGAAGTACAGTTCCCGCTCAGCCCAGTCAAAACTGTTCGCTGCTCTGGCTCCCCAATGGTGGAACACACTCCCTCACGACACCAGGACAGCGGAGTCAATCACCACCTTCCGGAGACACCTGAAACCCCACCTCTTTAAGGAATACCTAGGATAGGATAAAGTAATCCTTCTCACCCCCCTTAAAAGATTTAGATGCACTATTGTAAAGTGGCTGTTCCACTGGATGTCATAAGGTGAATGCACCAATTTGTAAGTCGCTCTGGATAAGAGCGTCTGCTAAATGACTTAAATGTAAATGTAAATGTACTTTCACAAAGTGCAATGGCACTGGGACAAAACCCATTTCAATACCCTGCACTAACACACTGGAACCACAGTATGTATCGTCAGATAAGGGCAAAACATCAGACAATATAAACGACTGCGCAGCACCAGTATCTCTAAGGATTTTAACCGGTCGTTGAGACGCTTCGTCATTCGTTAGGGACACAAACCCCTCAAACGAATGGTTCATAACGGCGGTCGGGGACTGAGACTTTCAAACTACAGTTACCCTGAGGCACCTGTTTTGTTGCCGACCTCTTAACCATACGAATTAGAGCAACACCTGTTGGTGGCTTGGCACGAAGAGGCATCCCTTGTTTGTGTTTAAGCAGGAAGCAATCATTAATCATATGTCCTACTTTATGACAATAGAAACAGGGACGCTCATTCTTCTGGCGTGCTTGATATACTACTGCTGGCCGACTAGGGCTAAAGGTAGGAAACTCAGTGGCTCTACTCTCGGTATGAGCCGAAAACACACTCTTGTGCGTCAACACAAACTCGTCTGCCAACACAGACGCTTCTGCCAGACAGGATACTTTCTGTTCGTTTAGGTAAACTACAATGCGTTCGGGTAAGCAATTTTTAAACTCTTCCAACAAGATTAACTCCCGGAGAGAGTTGAAATCAGTTACCTTACTAGCAGCATGCCATTTATCAAACAGATTTCCCTTGTCTCTAGCAAATTCCACATAAGTCTTACTAGAAGACTTTCTATGAGACCTAAATCTCTGTCGGTATGCCTCAGGCACAAGCTCATAGGCACGAAGAACAGTAGCTTTGACCACTTCGTAATTCAAACTGTCCTCCAGAGGTAACGCTGACAAAACCTCTTGGGCTTTACCAGTTAATTTACACTGAAGTAATAGGCACCATACCTCTTCAGGCCATTTCAATGCTACGGCTATACGCTCAAATACACAAAAATAGGAGTCAACCTCTGACTCTCTGAACAAAGGTACTAAGGCAATCTGCCTACTAATGTCAAACGTGTTTGAGGACACAGCAGGTGAGGACGGCTCACAAACAGGCACAGTAGGACCGGAGGCTAGCCTCGCTGTCTCTGCCTCCAGTTCCATCTGGCGCATTTTGAACTCCAACTGCCTTTGTTCTCTGTCTGCCTCAATTTTACACATCTCCAAATGCCGTTGTTCTCGTTCTTTTTCTGCCTCTATTTTACACATCTCCAACTGGAGAGTCTCTTGCCTAATTTGGGCTCTCTCTTCCACCTCCAGTTGGAACTGTGCTAAACGGACATCCCTCCTGGCATCACCATTTGACAGTGGGGAGAGTGGATCAAAACGGGACAATGTGGCTGGTGTTTTTAGCCTCTCCCTCATTATCAGACACCAATGGGCTTACAGGAGCAGCAACATCCCCTACAGGGGGTAGTAGGCTCAGGCAGCGGTAACACAAGCACCTGCTCTTCCAACAATACATTTAATACTAGCCGTTTAACCTCCGCCTTAACTAAACTCTGCGGAATCGATACTGAATAATGGTCAGCCAAGGTCATTAAATCAACTCTACGACATTTGTCAAAAACCTCCCACGAAGGGTTATCCAAAAAGGATTTCAAATCAAAAGTAGTCATTTTACACTACTTCACAAGTGCCAAAGAAAATAGCAAACACTAATGCTACTTCAGCTATGACGCTCAACACTGAACTATACCACTACAACAAGCTACATGAGCGGCATGGGTGTCAGTTATGACAGATCCCGGATGAGCCCCCACTTATGTTACGAATCCCTTTTGGCCCGACGGTCTAGGGGGGGATGGTAATGAGACCCGTAACATAACTCATGCAAATTATTATTGTGACAAAGTAAAAGTGTGAACGAAATAACCACGACAACAGAAATCTACCGTCAAACTCTAGGTTTATTTATAAACACACGGTAATGGGGGAGCAGGAAAAGGGGCTGAGCTGGACCCAAAGAAAGAAACAATAAGTATACAAAAACACACCCTAAGCTAGACTAGCCTACTTTAACAACAGCTAACTAACTAACCAAAAATACAGTGGGTGGTCCGCCCAGTTCTAACTAGTGTATTTAACAAAGTTCACCTATGGGTAGTGTATGCCCATGGGCGACTTGTCTTGGTTTCTCCCTTTTCCCACCAGCAACAAACAAATACCATAACCAAAAATAATACTCACAGGTGATGACAAAGTGCTATGAAGTGCTTTAAACAAAAGAGAGGTTAAGACACAAAGCGAGAGTGAAACACAGAGACCTACAGACATGGCATTACAGAGAGATTGAGCTGAGCTGAGCTGAGCTCTAGAACAAACAAATGATGGGGTTTTTAAACCATGGGGAAGGAACTGTGATAGGTCAGGAAATAGGAGGAGGTGTGTCTTCTGATTGATGATTGATTGGGGAGTGATGATTTTCACCTGTGAGGGGAGAAGGAGAGAAAAGAAACACACACACAGGATACACACAGACACAGGATAACTGTATCCGTAACA
>NW_026277902.1:95000-106941 GCF_023373465.1 Oncorhynchus keta | reverse complement strand
TTTCAATTTAAAGTTTTATTAAGTTTTCTTGTTTTTCAATCAACCAACAAAACACATTCCACATTCACAGATGTGACAGGCTTAAAAAAATAAAAAGTCAAAAAATATAATAATACATTTGCAAAAATAAAAAATGAAATACAATTAAAATGAAAGATAGTCAAATAAAACCACTTACTTTTCTTAATCTATTTATTTTCCTTGGTGCATATATATATACACACCCACATACATGCATACATACGCACACGTACTCAAAAACAAAATGTAAATAAAAACACACAAAAACATTACACTTGCAGCAGCACTATCAAGGTTCTTATCAATATTTCTAGCATTCGAGACGACGGGCTTAATTTATTCGTTTTTAGTTTTACAGTACCTTACACAACATATCTGCGCATTTCAATAACCCGTTCACTCTGTCTAGTTTGAAATATAGTTGTGTAGTGGAGACCAGAGTCTATCAAACTTTGGCTGCCCTTTTTGTGAGGCTTCCGCATGTGAGCTTTTAAGAGGAAGAAAGTCAACAATCTGGTCAATCCACATTTTAAATGTAGGAGGGGTATTAGAGGCCCACAATAGAAGGAATACATTTCTTAGCAAGTATGTAATAGTCATAAGCAACTTTCTCTGTCAGGATCAAGAACAAAGTCCTGCTGGGCATTAAGAAGATAGATACACAGGGTCATATCAAAACTGTACCTCTAGTATTTTCTGTGCAGCAGTATGTACAGAATCTGGCAATCTCTCTACAGCTCCAAATACATGCATATAGGTTCCACTTTCAGAGGTACATCTTTTACAGTTAGGATACATATCTGTTTTCATTCTATGGAGTCTCAAAGGAGTATAATACAATTTGTACAAAAAAATGTGTAGTTAGATTCTTTCATTTTTACATTTGTAGAGGAGCGAGTATATGCCTGTCGCAAGCCTCCGCCCATAACTCATCACTGATAGTCAGACCAAGGTCCTTTTCCCAGATTATTTTCAAAGGAGGTAAAGGAGGAGCTTCCTTTCTCAGAAGGATATTTAGCCTTTAATGGATTGTGCTGTGACAAGAAGGGTTTCAACTTCATTCAACTGAGTTCTAAACCTCCTCTTGGAGGTAAATGAGGAAATTACATGTCTAATTTGAAGATATATTTTTTAAATGGGATCTTGGCACATCAATTCACTGCAGAGCTCTTGAAAGGATTTCCAGTGTAGTGGTTTTCTGATGAAATAGGTCTGAAAAGGTCCTGATTCCAAGAGTATACCAAAGATTAAAAGTTGGCATCCCTCAGGGCTTTTGGCAAGTCTGGGTTGCCTACTAGGCAGTGAGAACATATTTGGGAAAACGCCCAGGTATTTTTATAGTCCCTCCACGCTAGTCAGGTGCTGTAATCACAAAGGTTTGGCTATGTTGCCCACTTCACTAAAGTTGATTAATGAATATAATTGAGCTAAGGGCAATGAACCACAGGATTGGGCTTCTATCTGAATCCACGTTGACTCTTGTCTGTTTGTGATCCATGTTGCGGATTTGGGCAGACCAGTAGTACAATTGAAGGAGGGAAGGGTGACCACCCTTAGATTCAGGGTTTAGATAGAGTGGAAAACTTGATCCTAGGTTTTTATTGCCCCATATAAATTTGGTGATGCTTTGGTTAGTTGTTTTGAATAAGGAAACTGGGAGATAGCATGGGAGCATCTGAAATAAGTAGTCAGTCTAGGGAGGACGTTCATACGGATTACATTAATTCTATCTACTAAGCAAATTGGGAGGAAGATCCAGGTTTGGAGATCGTTCTTGATTCGATCCAGGACTGGAAGATAATTTTCCTTAAAAGGCTATTCAGATCTGGTGTTATAAGATCCTGGGAGTATTGAACCCCTGTGATTTCCGATGGAAAGGACATAGTGTCTTCATAGAGCAGGTGGAGTGTAATATTGAGAGGGCAGACAGTGGATTTTTTCAAATTGATCTTATAACCTGAAAACTTGCCATACTGAGCAATTGTGTCTGAAATGAGAGGGAGGGATTTCTCAGGGTTGGATATGTAGGGAGCAAGACATCATCCGCGTAGCGAAATCTTGTGCTGCAGGCCGCCTGCAGAAACACACCCATAATATTGGATTGCTCCTTTATCAGCTCTACAGAGGCTCCGCCCCCAACAAGTAGAGCAGCGGGGACAGCGAGCACCCTTGTCTTGTGCCCTGTCCAGAGGGAATCTGTCAGAGTTCATTAGCAGTCACCATGGCATTTGGATGAGAGCATAGTGATTTGATCCATTTAATACCTAAATTTGGGCCTATATTGAACTTTTCTAAGACTGAAAACAGAAAGCTCTACCACATTACATTACATTTAAGTAATTTAGTGAGACGCTCTTATCCAGAGCGACTTACACTCCATCCTGTCAACACTGCATGAAAGCTGTGTGCATAGAGTCTGGGAGAACCCGTTTTTGCAAAATCCTCCAGCATTGGCATGAAAATAGGGCTAAGTTGGCCAAAAAGCTTTGTAGAACTCTCTGGGAATCCATCTGGGTCTGGGGACTTATTAGGTGGCATGGAGGTATTGCTTCCAGGATCTCCTCAGGAGTGAAGGGGGAGTTGAGATCTTCTTTGCCATCTCTGATAGTTTAGTAGCGAGATTCTCTAGAAAAAGATATGCTGCCTCTGTGTGTTTTCTCTCAGAGGTATATAGTTTGCAGTAAAAGTCTGAAAAGTTCAATTGATCTTTTTTGGGTCATATGTGACTCCGTCCTCTGCTGTTCGGATAGCCATGATTGTACGCCTGACTGCCCTTTTGTTGGTAAGCAAGCAATCTACTGGGCTCATTGTTATACCATGGTATTTCTGTTTAGTAAAGAAAATTTTTTTTATCTCCCGAGTGTAGTCCAAATTCAGTTTGGCTTTGCTGCTTTAAGATGACTCCAGGAGGTGCTGTCTGGGGATTGTTTATGTATTTTTCACAGCAATCCAGCCCCTCTCAAGATCTAGCCTGTGTGCCTAATTGTTTTTTCTTAGAGGAAGCATATGGCATTAGATGGCCTCTTAGTGTGGCTTTAGCAGCGTCCCACATTGTGGCCGGAGAAACAGGAGAATCTTTATTGTCTTGTGTGTGTAGTTGTCTATCCATGAAGTTACTCAATGTATGGAACTCACATTTGATAACATGAGGTGTTGACTTCCAGCCTTTTGACCTCGGGATGTTTTTGCAGAGGTCAAAGCGGGAGGTGACAAAGGCGTGATCTGAAAAGTGCTATGGGTCCCATTTTGTACATGTGGCTGAATTTATTAAACTCTTTGGGATAAAAATGTAATCTATACGGAGTAGGTGTTATGGACATTAGAGTAGTATGTATAGTCCATAGATTAGCTATTAGTCTCTTCTCCAGATATCTATCAGTCCCATCTCCTTAAGTAAGAGAGTTCAACATCTTTGCAGATCTAGGATTTGTGGTGGGGACTTGAGATGATTTGTCTAGGGTTGGGTTAAGGGTACAATTAAAATATCCGGCCACCACACCAAAGGTGACACAATGCTCATTGAACAGGGTTATCATTTTTGACATGAAGGCAGGAGTATCTGTGTTAGGGGCTATGTTTAATATAGTAATTGGTTGACCATATAGTGACCTGAAGTATCAAATAAATCTCCCTCTGATCAGATAGGTTTTTGTCAATTATGAATGGAACATTTTATGGATAAGTATGGCTGTGCCTCTACTGTTTGATTTGAAAGATGAGAAATACACTTGTCCCACCCAAGCCTATGGAGTTTGGCATGTTCAGCATCACAGAGGTGGCCTCTTGTAATAGCCAATGTCTGCTTTTTTCTTTTAGAGCACATAGTATCTTTTTTCTGTTTACTGTACATCAGACCATGGCAGTTCCATGTCAATAGATTTAAGGTACTAGTCATCGTCATCGAACAGTAATCGAACTTTAGTGCAAGTCATCGCTGGGTAAAAGTGGATAGTAGTTACAGCTGCGTTCATGGCAAAGGAAATAAATGGTGTACATAAAATAATAATCTCTGAACACCCCAGCCGAGTTCACAAACAACTCGACACATCCCGTTGGATCTATTATCCCCCTGCTCAGTCTCAATTCTGTGTTCCAAATGAACAAAAACCGGGAACAGTTAGCAGCCTGAAACTCTCCATCTCCCCACCAAAGAAATGCCTCATCCTCTCCACCCCGCATTGAGTAAATGACACAGTTGCCCTCGTCCAGACCACAGTAAAAGAGGGGAGAAAAATAGTCAATAGCCCAGCCTACATATACCTCCCCCAAGGGACATAGGGAACCCCAAGTAATAATAGCAACAACAAACCAGGGAAATACAAGTAGGCTTGAAACATTAGTAGCCTAGGTTAGGCTATAGAGCCCATCCCTCTCAGTTAAAGGAAAATAAATATAAATTGGACGGCTATAATGACATTTAGGGGTGGGTCTCTGGATATCGGCTATATGTGGTGGTCCTTCTGTAGCTCAGTTGGTAGAGCATGGCGCTTGTAACGCCAGGGTAGTGGGTTCAATCCCGGGACCACCCATACGTAGAATGTATGCACACATGACTGTAAGTCGCTTTGGATAAAAGCGTCTGCTAAATGGCATATATTATTATTATATTATATGTTGTCTTACCTCCTTTAGTAATGGCATTAATCGCATTTAGTCATTGGTCTGTTTCTCATTGACCAGGATTGTCTTTCAAAAAACGTTTTGCCTCTTCAGGAGTTTTGAAGTGTCGCAGGGCTCCTTGCTGAAGAATCCTGAGCTCGTTTGGGTATTTGAATCCCCTGAAGATGCCTCGGTCAATGGAGTATTTCTTCACTTTGTCAAACTCTCGGCGCTTTCGGCGTATTCCAGCTGACAGGTCCTGGTGTAAAGCGAGTTTGGCATTTCCCACTGTGATGGTGTTGTTTTTCGCCGCCTGTAGGACTCGTTCCTTGTCGGTGAATCTCAGGAAACGTATGGTGATTGGGCGCGGTGGTTGTCTGGCTGCTGGTGGGGGCCTCAGTGCTCGGTGAGCTCTCTCGAGTTCTATGGGCCTGTCGGTGGGCAGGTGGAGCCACTCGGGAAGTTTGTCTTGCAGGTAGCGGATCAGTGGCCTGTTTCCCTCTTCTTTTCGCCCAGATTGAATAAAACACAATTATTCCTTCGCCCCCTGTTTTCCAGGTCCTCTGTTTTCTCTTCCAGATGCCGGATTTTCTTTTTAGCATATGCTACTGTTTCCATGGCATCTGTCAATAAGTTTTCCATGGATAGGATTCGCCCCTCTGCACCTACGTCCAGGCGCCCCGCGTTTATGGTTATGCTGTTGTTGATGTCAGGCTAAGCGTTTTCCAGGATTGTCACTTACTTCCCCTATCGCACTGAGCTGAAAGTTAATGGCATCTAATTTGGTGTTTAGTTCTGTATGTTGGGATCTCAACTCCAGAAAGGATGTCCTTCGACAGAGTGCGAGGTTGGTATTCGTTGTGCCCCGGGGGAAGCGGGTCCTCTTGCTCCTGGCTAATGACGCTAGTTTTTTCTGAAGCTAACTTCTTCTTGGAGGCTTTTCCGTCTAGTATGCACTCGAGTCCGGGTAAAAATGTCACCTGTAGTGTCATCTTTGGCAACCGCCATGACTTTTTCTTACTAAAGCTAAATGAGTTTGAACTTGGGTGGAGGTAAGATTAGGAATTGGAAACTACTTGTGCGGAGCTCTTAGTTCATGCGGCCATCTCGTTCAAGGGGTCACGTGATCCCCCATTTCACATTCTTTAAATAAAGTGGCGATCCTAACTGACTTAAGATAGGGACTTTTTACTATGATTAAATGTCAGGAATTGTGAAAAACGGACTTTAAATGTATTTGGTGTATAGAAACTTCCGACTTCAAGTGTACGTACTGTCACTGTGGGGACGACGTCATTGATGCACTTATTGATAAAGCCAATGACCGGTGGTATACTCCTCAATGCCATCGGAAAGAATCCCAGAACATATTCCAGTCTGTGCTAGAAAAACAGTCCTGTAGTTTAGCATCTGCCTCATCTCACCACTTTTTTATAGACAGAGTCACTGGTGCTTCCTGCTTTAACTTTTGCTTGTAAGCAGGAATCAGGAGGACAGAATTATGGTCAGATTTTTCAAATGGAAGACCTTAATTGACAATAGATCCCACATTCGCTTATACATTCTCAGGCCAGTCCTCCATCAGTCCAGGACCTGCCTCTCTATGCTGGTGTGGGTCTACTTAACTACAATATTCTGGAGAGAGATGATTTAACTATAATATCTTGGAGAGAGATGATTTAACTATAATATCTTGGAGAGAGATGATTTAACTATAATATCTTGGAGAGATATGATTTAACTATAATATCTTGGAGATGATTCAACTATAATATCTTGGAGAGAGATGATTTAACTATAATATCTTGGAGAGAGATGATTTAACTATAATATCTTGGAGAGAGATGATTTAACTATAATATCTTGGAGAGAGATGATTTAACTATAATATCTTGGAGAGAGATGATTTAACTATAATATCTTGGACAGAGATGATTTAACTATAATATCTTGGAGAGAGATGATTTACCTATAATATCCTGGAGAGAGATGATTTACCTATAATATCTTGGAGAGAGATGATTTAACTATAATATCTTGGACAGAGATGATTTAACTATAATATCTTGGAGAGAGATGATTTAACTATAATATCTTGGACAGAGATGATTTAACTATAATATCTTGGAGAGAGATGATTTACCTATAATATCCTGGAGAGAGATGATTTACCTATAATATCTTGGAGAGAGATGATTTAACTATAATATCTTGGACAGAGATGATTTAACTATAATATCTTGGACAGAGATGATTTAACTATGTCTACTGTGAAGAACAAAAAGACAAAAAAAACGGAATTTTTCCATCCGTTTTATTATTGAACATTTTGTACACAATAAATACATGTATTTTTTAACATTTTTTTTACAGCTAATAATAATATGCAGAAAGGATTTTTCACCTGTTGTCAATGTTGTCACCGTGGCAAGAGTCAGAAGAGAAGGCCTGTTGTCACCGTGGCAAGAGTCAGAAGAGAAGGCCTGTTGTCACCGTGGCAAGAGTCAGAAGAGAAGGCCTGTTGTCACCGTGGCAAGAGTCAGAAGAGAAGGCCTGTTGTCACCGTGGCAAGAGTCAGAAGAGAAGGCCTGTTGTCACCGTGGCAAGAGTCAGAAGAGAAGGCCTGTTGTCACCGTGGCAAGAGTCAGAAGAGAAGGCCTGTTGTCACCGTGGCAAGAGTCAGAAGAGAAGGCCTGTTGTCACCGTGGCAAGAGTCAGAAGAGAAGGCCTGATGTCACCGTGGCAAGAGTCAGAAGAGAAGGCCTGTTGTCACCGTGGCAAGAGTCAGAAGAGAAGGCCTGTTGTCACCGTGGCAAGAGTCAGAAGAGAAGGCCTGTTGTCACCGTGGCAAGAGTCAGAAGAGAAGGCCTGCTGTTCAACTACACTGATTTAGCAGCTCGGAACCATCTCCAAATCAAAACAAAATAGATACCAAGAAAAGGGGACAATAAACTAAAACTACAGGGACACAGGACTGTTCCAGAGGGAGATTACAGAGTTTGGCCAGAGAGATGACCCGTAACATCAGACGTATTGTAATAAAAGTGTTGCTCTGTGGGTGAGAACAGCTTTCTGACAAGATGGAGGACGTTGATGTAAACCATAAACTTCTAAACAGGTTTGATAAACATTCTAAAGATCTCAGAGAGGGCGTGGTTTAGAGCAGACCAAACTCGCCAAGTACAGATAGGACCGTATCCGAACTCCCTTCGCATTATAATCACTCAAAACTCACACACCACCTGAAACTAACAAATCCACATTATCTCCAAGGCTCATTCAATATTCCTTCAATTGTTTCATCATTCAAATAACTTTTATGTGTATTTTTTTAATAACATCATTCTAAAGTAGCACCTCACCCTACAAACCAAATGGTTCCCTGGCTTCTGTAGAACATGATACAGGATCAGAGGTTAGGTCAGAGGTTAGGGAGGTGCAGCCAGAATGAGAGAGCAACACTAAAAACACCAGAATTAGAAACAGGTGAATAAAACAAATCAAGTGCTATGATGTCTCCCTAAGAAGGCCTGCGTGAAGGGGCTGGTAATGGATTAAAACATTTTTTTTTACTAGGCAAGTCAGTTAGTTAAGAACAAATTCTTATTTTCAATGACTGCCTAGGAACAATGAGTTAACTGCCTGTTCAGGGGCAGAACGACAGATTTGTACCTCGTCGGCTCGGGGATTCGAACTTGCAACCTTTCGGTTACTAGTCCAACGCTCTAACCACTAGGCTACCCTGCCGGATACTGTCCTACGGTGAGGTAGAACTCCACGGGGTGTCTACACTGACCTACGGTGAGGTACAACCCCACAGGGTGTCTACACTGACCTACGGTGAGGTACAACCCTACAGGGTGTCTACACTGACCTACGGTGAGGTACAACCCCACAGGGTGTCTACACTGACCTACGGTGAGGTACAACCCCACAGGGTGTCTACACTGACCTACGGTGAGGTACAACCCCACAGGGTGTCTACACTGACCTACGGTGAGGTACAACCCCACAGGGTGTCTACACTGACCTACGGTGAGGTACAACCCCACAGGGTGTCTACACTGACCTACGGTGAGGTACAACCCCACAGGGTGTCTACACTGACCTACGGTGAGTACAACCCCACAGGGTGTCTACACTGACCTACGGTGAGGTACAACCCTACAGGGTGTCTACACTGACCTACGGTGAGGTACAACCCCACAGGGTGTCTACACTGACCTACGGTGAGGTACAACCCCACAGGGTGTCTACACTGACCTACGGTGAGGTACAACCCCACAGGGTGTCTACACTGACCTACGGTGAGGTACAACCCCACAGGGTGTCTACACTGAATAAAATATAAACACAACATGTAAAGATTTGGTCCCATGTTTCATGAGTGGAAATAACAGATCCCAGAAATGTTCTTTACGCACAAAAAAAAACTTTTTACGCATTTTCTTCTTCTCACAAATCTGTTGACATCCCTGTTAGTGAGCATTTCTCCTCTGCCAGGAAAATACATTCACCTGACAGGTGTGGCATATCAAGAAGCTGATTAAACAGCATGATAATTACATAGATGCACCTTGTGCAGGTGACAAAAAGGCCACTCTAAAATGTGCTGTTGAGGGAGCGTGCAATTGGCATGCTGACCGCAGGAATGTCCACCAGAGCTGTTGCCAGAGAATTGAATGTTAATTTCTCTAGCTATAGTCTCCTCCAAAGTCGTTTGTTAGAATTTGGCAGTATGTCCAACCGGCCTCAATATATCCAACTGCAGACCAAGGTATCTGTGATCAGATGCATATCTGTATTCCCAGCCATGAAATCCATATATCAGGGCCTAACAAATGGATTTAAATTGACTGATTTCTTTATATGAACTGTTACTCAGTAAAATCTTTGAAATTGTTGCATGTTGTGTTTTGTATTTTTGTTCAGTGTAGTTGAATCTTCTATACGGGGAGTTTCTTGTGTAGTATTCCCTATCAGTGTGGCAGGTTTGAAATGGGCAAGCCACTAGCTGTGCGATATGTTAGAGCTGATTAATCAGTCTGAAGGGCTTTCAAAATCTACAGGACATCATATGTCAAAGTTCAAGGGTCAAACTGAAAGGTTAGAAGTGAGACCTGACAATTTCTGACCTCTACTTCATCAGTAACTTTAGGGGCTCAGTAGAGGTGGTCAGTGGGTAGGACGCAGAAGCAAAATCACAACAAAACAGATGTTATTGAAACTAAATAAACTTCCTGGTTTAAATAACAAAAGCATGGCTCCAGTCTTCAAATAGGAATGCACAAAAATATGACAGAAAGCAGCTCTTCTGGTTATGTTGTCCTCTGTGGTGATGTTGTCCTCTGTGGTGATGTTGTCCTCTGTGGTGATGTTGTCCTCTGTGGTGATGTTGTCCTCTGTGGTGATGTTGTCCTCTGTGGTGATGTTGTCCTCTGTGGTGACGTTGTCCTCTGTGGTGACGTTGTCCTCTGGTGATGTTGTCCTCTGTGGTGATGTTGTCCTCTGGTGATGTTGTCCTCTGTGGTGATGTTGTCCTCTGTGGTGATGTTGTCCTCTGTGGTGATGTTGTCCTCTGTGGTGACGTTGTCCTCTGTGGTGACGTTGTCCTCTGTGGTGATGTTGTCCTCTGTGGTGACGTTGTCCTCTGTGGTGACGTTGTCCTCTGTGGTGACGTTGTCCTCTGTGGTGACGTTGTCCTCTGTGGTGACGTTGTCCTCTGTGGTGACGTTGTCCTCTGTGGTGATGTTGTCCTCTGGTGATGTTGTCCTCTGTGGTGATGTTGTCCTCTGTGGTGATGTTGTCCTCTGTGGTGATGTTGTCCTCTGTGGTGATGTTGTCCTCTGTGGTGATGTTGTCCTCTGGTGATGTTGTCCTCTGTGGTGACGTTGTCCTCTGTGGTGACGTTGTCCTCTGGTGATGTTGTCCTCTGTGGTGATGTTGTCCTCTGTGGTGATGTACTCCCCTTCTTTTCAGGTGAACCTCTGGGTTCATTCATTCAGTCGATTAAATACAGTCTCTCCACTCAACATCCCACCGACTCACTCAACCTAACACAACCCACTGACTCACTCAACCTAAAACATCCCACTGACTCACTCAACCTAAAACATCCCACCGACTCACTCAACCTACAAACATCCCACCGACTCACTCAACCTAAAACATCCCACCGACTCACTAACCTAAAACATCCCACTGACTCACTCAACCTAAAACAACCCACTGACTCACTCAACCTAAAACATCCCACCGACTCACTCAACCTAACACAACCCACTGACTCACTCAACCTAAAACATCCCACTGACTCACTCAACCTAAAACATCCCACTGACTCACTCAACCTAAAACATCCCACTGACTCACTCAACCTAAAACATCCCACTGACTCACTCAACCTAACACACTCAACCTAAAACATCCCACCGACTCACTCAACCTAACACACTCAACCTAAAACATCCCACCGATTCACTCAACCTAACACAACCCACTGACTCACTCAACCTAAAACATCCCACTGACTCACTCAACCTAAAACATCCCACTGACTCACTCAACCTAAAACATCCCACCGACTCACTCAACCTAAAACATCCCACCGACTCACTCAACCTAAAACATCCCACTGACTCACTCAACCTAAAACATCCCACTGACTCACTCAACCTAAAACATCCCACTGACTCACTCAACCTAAAACATCCCACCGACTCACTCAACCTAAAACACTCAACCTAAAACATCCCACTGACTCACTCAACCTAAAACATCCCACTGACTCACTCAACCTAAAACATCCCACCGACTCACTCAACCTAAAACACTCAACCTAAAACAACCCACTGACTCACTCAACCTAAAACATCCCACTGACTCACTCAACCTAAAACATCCCACCGACTCACTCAACCTAAAACATCCCACTGACTCACTCAACCTAAAACATCCCACTGACTCACTCAACCTAAAACATCCCACTGACTCAGA
Organism: Oncorhynchus keta; assembly: GCF_023373465.1. Lineage (NCBI taxonomy): Eukaryota > Metazoa > Chordata > Actinopteri > Salmoniformes > Salmonidae > Oncorhynchus > Oncorhynchus keta. Next base: position 95,325 of record NW_026277902.1, on the reverse strand, counting down.
CTCCAGCAGTGATACACCAGAGAGAGAAATCTGCCCGGTCCAACACATAACCAGAGGTTGATTCTGACACCAGTAAAGCACGACATGCAGGTATCTAAAGGATGAACAGAAGCCTGACAGAGGGGTACAGCCAGAGCTGAACAACACAAGCATCTCTTACAGCACTGTCCACTGTCTCCTCTGCACTGCGCTTCCAATTGACTAAATATTAGTGATACAAAACACACGCTGTTCATCAGAGACTGAAGCGGAGAAGACTTGTGTGTGTCAAACTGCAAATAGAGAAACAGGCTGTCTGAGAAAAAAAGAGGAGGAGAGGGGGGGT
>NW_026277902.1:0-90000 GCF_023373465.1 Oncorhynchus keta | reverse complement strand
TGTGCTTGTGTGCTCTCAAGTGTGTGTGTGTGTAAGTGTGTACCAGTTTGTCTACTCTGTTCTCTCTGCTCTCAGTCAGGTCCTCCACCAGTACAGAAGGGAAGACTCCCACTCGTCCGTTGAACTCTCCCTCCCAGAAGCCATCGTCTGTTTGGGTGTCTCTGTTCAGCAGATGGATGACAGCCCCCTCTGGGAAGGACAGCTCCTCATCCGCCTGACCATCGTAGTCATACAGTGCCCTCACAAAACTCACTGGGGAGAGGAGGAGAGAGGAGGGGGAGAGGGGAGGGAGGAGAGGGGAGGGAGGAGAGAGGGAGGAGAGGGAAGAGGGGGAGAGAGAGGAGAGAGGGGGAGGGAGGAGAGGGAGGAGAGGGGAGAGGGAAGAGGGGGAGAGAGGAGAGGGAAAAGGGGGAGAGAGGAGGGGGAGAGAGGAGGGGAGGGGGAGAGAGGAGGGGGAGGGGGAGAGGGGAGGGAGGAGAGAATGAGGGGGAGAGAGGAGAGGGGTGGAGAGAGGAGGGGGGTGAGGAGGGGGAGAGAGGAGAGGGGGAGGGAGGAGGGAGAGGGAGGAGAGGGAAGAGGGGGAGAGAGGAGAGGGAAGAGGGGGAGAGAGGGGAGGGATGAGGGGGAGAGGAGGATTATAATTAAATTCTGGAACAATCCATGAGGCTTGAACCTACTGAAGTTAATGAACACACATTGGGTTCAGATCTTTGTTTCCATCAACGTCTTGATCTGACAAACAAGTTGGAAATGTGTCTATATTCTTTGAGAGGGTTTGTATTTGCCTTGTTTTTGTGCATGTGTGTGTAGTGGTGTTTGCATGTGTGTGTAGTGGTGTTTGCATGTGTGTGTAGTGGTGTTTGCATGTGTGTGTAGTGGTGTTTGCATGTGTGTGTAGTGGTGTTGGTATGTGTGTGTAGTGGTGTTTGCATGTGTGTGTAGTGGTGTTTGCATGTGTGTGTAGTGGTGTTTGCATGTGTGTGTAGTGGTGTTTGCATGTGTGTGTAGTGGTGTTTGCATGTGTGTGTAGTGGTGTTTGCATGTGTGTGTAGTGGTGTTGGTATGTGTGTGTAGTGGTGTTTGCATGTGTGTGTAGTGGTGTTTGCATGTGTGTGTAGTGGTGTGGTTTGCATGTGTGTGTAGTGGTGTTGGTATGTGTGTGTAGTGGTGTTTGCATGTGTGTGTAGTGGTGTTTGCATGTGTGTGTAGTGGTGTTTGCATGTGTGTGTAGTGGTGTTTGCATGTGTGTGTAGTGGTGTTGGTATGTGTGTGTAGTGGTGTTTGCATGTGTGTGTAGTGGTGTTTGCATGTGTGTGTAGTGGTGTTTGCATGTGTGTGTAGTGGTGTTTGCATGTGTGTGTAGTGGTGTTTGCATGTGTGTGTAGTGGTGTTTGCATGTGTGTGTAGTGGTGTTTGCATGTGTGTGTAGTGGTGTTTGCATGTGTGTGTAGTGGTGTTTGCATGTGTGTGTAGTGGTGTTGGCATGTGTGTGTAGTGGTGTTTGCATGTGTGTGTAGTGGTGTTTGCATGTGTGTGTAGTGGTGTTGGCATGTGTGTGTAGTGTGTTCTTACAGCTGGCGTCTCCGTTGATGCTGCCAGTGTGTATCTCTGGCTCGGTGGAGTTGGAGGAGGTGTGTGAGCGAGCGTCCAACGCAGCGAGAGACTGGAGCATGCTCAGTAGGCTGCTAGAGGTGGGGAACTGAAGATACTTCTCTGGGACGTAGCCAATCAGCCCTGTCTTACTTCTCGCCTGAAACAACCAATCACACAACAGGATGTTAGACCATGAACCAATAACAGAGCTCCGTGTTAAAGGACAGCCCTGGTCAACCAATGAAAAATTACTATATTAGGCAGTGCTGTGTGTTTAGTGTCTGCCTACAGGGAGGAGGTCAGAGACCTGGCCGGGTGGTGCCAGAATAACAACCTATCCCTCAACGTAACCAAGACTAAGGAGATGATTGTGGACGACAGGAAAAGGAGGACCGAGCACGCCCCCATTCTCATCGACGGGGCTGCAGTGGAGCAGGTTGAGAGCTTCAAGTTCCTTGGTGTCCACATCACCAACAAACTAACATGGTCCAAACACACCAAGACAGTCATGAAGAGGACACGACAAAGTCTATTCCCCTCAGGAAACTAAAAAGATTTGGCATGGATCCTGAAATTCTCAAAAGGTTCTACAGCTGCATCACTTTAACTATACATTCATGCACATACAACCTCAATTGGCCGACCAACCAGTGCTCCCGCACATTAGCTAACCGGGCTATCTGCATTGTGTCCCGCCACCCACCAACCCCTCTTTTATGCTTCTGCTACTCTCTGTTCATCATATATGTATAGTCACTTTAACCATATCTACATGTACATACTACCTCAATCAGCCCGACGAACCGGTGTCTGTATGTAGCCTCTCTACTGTATATAGCCTCTCTACTGTATATAGCCTCTCTGCTGTATATAGCCTCTCTACTGTATATAGCCTCGCTACTGTATATAGCCTCTCTACTGTATGTAGCCTCTCTGCTGTATATAGCCTCGCTACTGTATATAGCCTCTCTACTGTATGTAGCCTCTCTGCTGTATATAGCCTCTCTACTGTATATAGCCTCTCTGCTGTATATAGCCTCTCTGCTGTATATAGCCTCTCTACTGTATATAGCCTCGCTACTGTATATAGCCTCGCTACTGTATATAGCCTCTACTGTATATAGCCTCTACTGTATATAGCCTCTACTGTATATAGCCTCACTACTGTATATAGCCTCACTACTGTATATAGCCTCTCTACTGTATATAGCCTCTCTGCTGTATATAGCCTCTCTACTGTATATAGCCTCGCTACTGTATATAGCCTCTCTACTGTATGTAGCCTCTCTGCTGTATATAGCCTCGCTACTGTATATAGCCTCTCTACTGTATGTAGCCTCTCTGCTGTATATAGCCTCTCTACTGTATATAGCCTCTCTGCTGTATATAGCCTCTCTGCTGTATATAGCCTCTCTACTGTATATAGCCTCGCTACTGTATATAGCCTCGCTACTGTATATAGCCTCGCTACTGTATATAGCCTCTACTGTATATAGCCTCTACTGTATATAGCCTCTACTGTATATAGCCTCACTACTGTATATAGCCTCACTACTGTGAGTGAGGTCCTTCTGTAGCTCAGTTGGTAGAGCATGGCGCTTGTAACGCCAGGGTAGTGGGTTCGATCCCGGGACCACCCATACGTAGAATGTATGCACACATGACTGTAAGTCGCTTTGGATAAAAGCGTCTGCTAAATGGCATATATTATTATTATTTATTATTACTGTATATAGCCTCGCTACTATTATAGCCTCGCTACTGTATATAGCCTCTACTGTATATAGCCTCTCTACTGTATATAGCCTCTCTACTGTATATAGCCTCACTACTATTATAGCCTCGCTACTGTATATAGCCTCACTACTGTATATAGCCTCTCTACTGTATATAGCCTCTACTGTATATAGCCTCTCTACTGTATATAGCCTCTCTACTGTATATAGCCTCTCTACTGTATATAACCTCACTACTGTATATAGCCTCTACTGTATATAGCCTCTACTGTATATAACCTCACTACTATTATAGCCTCGCTACTGTATATAGCCTCGCTACTGTATATAGCCTCGCTACTGTATATAACCTCACTACTGTATATAGCCTCTACTGTATATAGCCTCGCTACTGTATATAGCCTCTACTGTATATAGTCTCGCTACTGTATATAGCCCCGCTACTGTATATAGCCTCGCTACTGTATATAGCCTCGCTACTGTATATAGCCTCTACTGTATATAGCCCCGCTACTGTATATAGCCCCGCTACTGTATATAGCCTCTACTGTATATAGCCTCGCTACTGTATATAGCCTCTACTGTATATAGTCTCGCTACTGTATATAGCCCCGCTACTGTATATAGCCCCGCTACTGTATATAGCCTCGCTACTGTATATAGCCTCGCTACTGTATATAGCCTCTACTGTATATAGTCTCGCTACTATTATAGCCTCGCTACTGTATATAGCCTCTACTGTATATAGCCTCGCTACTGTATATAGCCCCGCTACTGTATATAGCCTCTACTGTATATAGTCTCTACTGTATAGTCTCGCTACTGTATATAGCCCCGCTACTGTATATAGCCTCTCTGTATATAGCCTCTCTGTATATAGCCTCGCTACTGTATATAGCCTCTACTGTATATAGCCTCTTTACTGTATATAGCCTCTACTGTATATAGTCTCTACTGTATAGTCTCGCTACTGTATATAGCCCCGCTACTGTATATAGCCTCTCTGTATATAGCCTCGCTACTGTATATAGCCTCTACTGTATATAGCCTCTCTACTGTATATAGCCTCTCTACTGTATATAGCCTCACTACTGTATATAGTCTCTCTACTGTATATAGCCTCGCTACTGTAAATATCCTCGCTACTGTATATAGCCTCTCTACTGTATAAAGCCTCACTACTGTATATAGCCTCACTACTGTATATATCTCTATACTACACCATATCTCTACAGTGCATCATATCTCTATATAGCCTCACTACTGTATATAGCCTCACTACTGTATATATCTCTACATCATATCTCTACAGTGCATCATATCTCTATATAGCCTCACTACTGTATATATCTCTACACTACATCATATCTCTACAGTGCATCATATCTCTATATAGCCTCACTACTGTATATATCTCTACACTACATCATATCTCTACAGTGCATCATATCTCTATATAGCCTCACTACTGTATATATCTCTACACTACATCATATCTCTACAGTGCATCATATCTCTATATAGCCTCACTACTGTATATAGCCTCACTACTGTATATATCTCTACACTACACCATATCTCTACAGTGCATCATATCTCTATATAGCCTCACTACTGTATATATCTCTACACTACACCATATCTCTACAGTGCATCATATCTCTATATAGCCTCACTACTGTATATATCTCTACACTACATCATATCTCTACAGTGCATCATATCTCTATATAGCCTCACTACTGTATATATCTCTACATCATATCTCTACAGTGCATCATATCTCTATATAGCCTCACTACTGTTATTATTCAATGTCTTTTTACTGTTGTTTTTATTTCTTTACTTACCTATTGTTCACCTAATACCTTTTTGCACTATTGGTTAGAGCCTGTAAGTAAGAATTTCACTGTAAGGTCTACACCTCTTGTATTCAGTATTTCACTGTAAGGTCTACTACACCTCTTGTATTCAGCATTTCACTGTAAGGTCTACTACACCTGTTGTATTCAGCATTTCACTGTAAGGTCTACTACACCTGTTGTATTCAGCATTTCACTGTAAGGTCTACTACACCTGTTGTATTCAGCATTTCACTGTAAGGTCTACTACACCTGTTGTATTCAGCATTTCACTGTAAGGTCTACTACACCTGTTGTATTCAGCATTTCACTGTAAGGTCTACTACACCTGTTGTATTCAGCATTTCACTGTAAGGTCTACTACACCTGTTGTATTCAGCATTTCACTGTAAGGTCTACTACACCTGTTGTATTCAGCATTTCACTGTAAGGTCTACACCTGCTGTATTCAGCATTTCACTGTAAGGTCTACTACACCTGTTGTATTCAGCATTTCACTGTAAGGTCTACTACACCTGTTGTATTCAGCATTTCACTGTAAGGTCTACACCTGTTGTATTCAGCATTTCACTGTAAGGTCTACTACACCTGTTGTATTCAGCATTTCACTGTAAGGTCTACATCTCTTGTATTCAGTATTTCACTGTAAGGTCTACTACACCTGTTGTATTCAGCATTTCACTGTAAGGTCTACTACACCTGTTGTATTCAGCATTTCACTGTAAGGTCTACTACACCTGTTGTATTCAGCATTTCACTGTAAGGTCTACACCTGTTGTATTCAGCATTTCACTGTAAGGTCTACTACACCTGTTGTATTCAGCATTTCACTGTAAGGTCTACATCTCTTGTATTCAGCATTTCACTGTGAGGTCTACTACACCTCTTGTATTCAGCATTTCACTGTAAGGTCTACTACACCTGTTGTATTCAGCATTTCACTGTAAGTTCTACATCTCTTGTATTCAGCATTTCACTGTGAGGTCTACTACACCTCTTGTATTCAGCATTTCACTGTAAGGTCTACATCTCTTGTATTCAGTATTTCACTGTAAGGTCTACTACACCTGTTGTATTCAGCATTTCACTGTAAGGTCTACTACACCTGTTGTATTCAGCATTTCACTGTAAGGTCTACTACACCTGTTGTATTCAGCATTTCACTGTAAGGTCTACATCTCTTGTATTCAGCATTTCACTGTAAGGTCTACATCTCTTGTATTCAGCATTTCACTGTAAGGTCTACTACACCTGTTGTATTCAGCATTTCACTGTAAGGTCTACTACACCTGTTGTATTCAGCATTTCACTGTAAGGTCTACACCTGTTGTATTCAGCATTTCACTGTAAGGTCTACTACACCTGTTGTATTCAGCATTTCACTGTAAGGTCTACATCTCTTGTATTCAGCATTTCACTGTGAGGTCTACTACACCTCTTGTATTCAGCATTTCACTGTAAGGTCTACTACACCTGTTGTATTCAGCATTTCACTGTAAGTTCTACATCTCTTGTATTCAGCATTTCACTGTGAGGTCTACTACACCTCTTGTATTCAGCATTTCACTGTAAGGTCTACATCTCTTGTATTCAGTATTTCACTGTAAGGTCTACTACACCTGTTGTATTCAGCATTTCACTGTAAGGTCTACTACACCTGTTGTATTCAGCATTTCACTGTAAGGTCTACACCTGTTGTATTCAGCATTTCACTGTAAGGTCTACTACACCTGTTGTATTCAGCATTTCACTGTAAGGTCTACTACACCTGTTGTATTCAGCATTTCACTGTAAGGTCTACTACACCTGTTGTATTCAGCATTTCACTGTAAGGTCTACATCTCTTGTATTCAGCATTTCACTGTAAAGTCTACTACACCACCACGTGACAAACTTTGATTTGATTGTTGTTGTTACCTTGACCCAGTCCTCCATGTCTCCATCCTCTATCACCTCCAACATCTCATGCTCCTCTATACTCAACTCATCTGGCTGAGATGCCTAGAGACACAGACAGAGACACGGACGGGCGGAGGGAGAGAGAGAGAGACAGACAGACAGACAGACAGACATACAGACAGGAAGAGAGTAGAAAAGGAGGAGGAGAGTAGAAAAGGAGGAGGAGAGTAGAAAAGGAGGAGAGTATTAACCAATGGACAATACAAACTGATATTTTATGGCTCTAATGTTACATGCGTTCAGTGTTCAGATGGGTGTAGCCCCTGACCCTGATGAGTGGAGCCCCTGACCCTGATGAGTGGAGCCCCTGACCCTGATGAGTGGAGCCCCCTGACCCTGAAGAGTGGAGCCCCTGACCCTGAAGAGTGGAGCCCCCTGACCCTGAAGAGTGGAGCCCCTGACCCTGAAGAGTGGAGCCCCTGACCCTGATGGGTGGAGCTCCCTGACCCTGACCTGACTCTGATGGGTGTAGCCCCCTGACCCTGATGAGTGGAGCCCCCTGACCAGTGGAGCCCCTGACTCTGACGAGTGTAGCCCCCTGACCCTGACCTGACCCTGATGGGTGGAGCCCCTGACCCTGATGGGTGTAGCCCCTGACCCTAACGAGTGGAGCCCCCTGACCCTGACGAGTGGAGCCTCCTGACCCTGACCTGACCCTGATGGGTGGAGCCCCCTAACGAGTGGAGCCCCTGACCCTGATGAGTGGAGCCCACTGACCCTGACCTGACCCTGATGGGTGGAGCCCCTGACCCTGACCTTGATGGGTGGAACCCCTGACCCTGACGAGTGGAGCCCCCTGACCCCGACCTGACCCTGATGGGTGGAGCCCCCTGACCCTGATGGGTGGAGCCCCTGACCCTGATGGGTGTAGCCCCTGACCCTGATGAGTGGAGCCCCTGAACCTGATGGGTGGAGCCCCTGACCCTGTTGGGTGGAGCTCCCTGACCCTGATGGGTGGAGCTCCCTGACCCTGACCTGACTCTGATGGGTGTAGCTCCCTGACCCTGATGAGTGGAGCCCCTGACCAGTGGAGCCCCTGACCCTGATGAGTGTAGCCCCCTGACCCTGACCTGACCCTGATGGGTGGAGCCCCTGACCCTGACCTGACACTGATGGGTGGAGCCCCCTGACCCTAACGAGTGGAGCCCCTGACCCTGACGAGTGGAGCCCCTGATCCTGACCTGACCCTGATGGGTGGAGCCCTGACCAGTGGAGCCCCTGACCCTGATGAGTGGAGCCCCTGACCCTGACCTGATGGGTGGAGCCCCCTAACGAGTGGAGCCCCTGACCCTGATGAGTGGAGCCCCTGACCTGACCCTGATGGGTGGAGCCCCTGACCCCGACCTGACAGGTGGAGCCCCCTGACCCTGATCTGACCCTGATGGGTGGAGCCCCTGACCCTGACCTTGATGGGTGGAACCCCTGACCCTGACGAGTGGAGCCCCCTGACCCCGACGGGTGGAGCCCCTGACCCTGATGGGTGGAGCCCCCTGACCCTGATGGGTGGAGACCCCTGACCCGGACCTTGATGGGTGGAGCCCCTGACCCTGATGGGTGGAGCACCCTGACCCTGATGAGTGGAGCCCCCTGACCCTGATGAGTGGAGCCCCTGATCCTGACCCTGACCTGACCTGATGGGTGGAGCCCCTGACCCTGATGAGTGGAGCCCCTGACCCTGAAGAGTGTAGCCCCCTGAAGCTGACCCTGATGGGTGTAGCCCCCTGACCCTAATGAGTGTAGCCCCCTGACTCTGGCCCTGATGGGTGGAGCCCCTGACCCTAATGAGTGGAGCCCCCTGACTCTGATGAGTGTAGCCCCTGATCCTGACCCGGACCCCACCCTGATGGGTGCAGGCCCCTGACCTCGGTGGAGCCCCTGACCCTGATGGGTGGAGCCCCTGACCCTGATGGGTGTAGCCCCCTGACCCTGATGAGTGGAGCCCCCTGACCCTGATGAGTGGAGCCCCCTGACCCTGAAGAGTGGAGCCCCCTGACCCTGATGGGTGGAGCCCCTGAAGCTGACCCTGATGGGTGGAGCCCCTGACCCTAATGAGTGGAGCCCCTGACCCTAATGAGTGGAGCCCCCTGACCCTAATGAGTGGAGCCCCTGACCCTGATGAGTGTAGCCCCCTGATCCTGACCCGGACCCCACCCTGATGGGTGCAGGCCCCTGACCCTCGGTGGAGCCCCTGACCCTGATGGGTGGAGCCCCTGACCCTGATGGGTGTAGCCCCCTGGCCCTGATGAGTGGAGCCCCCTGACCCTGAAGAGTGGAGCCCCTGACCCTGAAGAGTGGAGCCCCCTGACCCTGATGGGTGGAGACCCTGAAGCTGACCCTGATGGGTGGAGCCCCTGAACCTGATGGGTGTATCCCCCTGACCCTGATGAGTGTAGCCCCTGACTCTGATGAGTGGAGCCCCCTGATCCTGACCCTGAACTGACCCTGATGGGTAGAGCCCCTGACCTGACCCTGATGGATGTAGCCCCCTGACCCTGAAGAGTGGAGCCCCCTGAAGCTGACCCTGATGAGTGGAGCCCCTGACCCTGAAGAGTGGAGCCCCCTGAAGCTGACCCTGATGAGTGGAGCCCCCTGACTCTGAAGAGTGGAGCCCCCTGACTCTGAAGAGTGGAGCCCTTGACTCTGACCCTGATGGGTGGAGCCCCTGAACCTGATGAGTGGAGCCCCCTGACCCTGATGAGTGGAGCCCCCTGACTCTGACCCTGATGGGTGGAGCCCCTGAACCTGATGGGTGGAGCCCCGTGACCTGACCCTGATGGGTGGAGCCCCTGACCCTGATGAGTGGAGCCCCTGATCCTGACCCTGAACTGACCCTGATGGGTGGAGCCACCTGACCCTGAAGAGTGGAGCCCCCTGAAGCTGACCCTGATGAGTGGAGCCCCCTGACCCTGAAGAGTGGAGCCCCTGACCCTGATGAGTGGAGCCCCTGACTCTGACCCTGATGGGTGGAGCCCCTGAACCTGACGGGTGGAGCCCCTGACCCTGATGAGTGGAGCCCCCTGCCTTTGATGGGTGGAGCCCCCTGACCCTGATGGGTGGAGCCCCCTGACCCTGATGGGTGTAGCCCCCTGACCCTAATGAGTGTAGCCCCTGACCATGATGAGTGGAGCCCCCTGACCCTGATGAGTGGAGCCCCCTACCTTTGATGGGTGGAGCCCCCTGACCCTGATGGGTGGAGCCCCTGACCCTGATGAGTGTAGCCCCCAGACCCTAATGAGTGGAGCCCCCTGACCCTGAAGAGTGGAGCCCCTGAAGCTGACCCTGATGAGTGGAGCCCCTGACCCTGAAGAGTGGAGCCCCTTGACTCTGACCCTGATGGGTGGAGCCCTGAACCTGATGAGTGGAGCCCCCTGACCCTGATGAGTGGAGCCCCTGACTCTGATCCGGATGGGTGGAGCCCCTAAACCTGATGGGTGGAGCCCACTGACCTGACCCTGATGGGTGGAGCCCCTGACCCTGATGAGTGGAGCCCTCTGATCCTGACCTGACCCTGATGGGTGGAGCCACCTGACCCTGAAGAGTGGAGCCCCTGAAGCTGACCCTGATGAGTGGAGCCCCCTGACCCTGAAGAGTGGAGCCCCTGACCCTAATGAGTGGAGCCCCCTGACTCTGACCCTGATGGGTGGAGCCCTGAACCTGATGGGTGGAGCCCCTGACCTGACCCTGATGGGTGTAGCCCCCTGACCCTAATGAGTGGAGCCCCCTGACTTTGATGAGTGGAGCCCCTGACCCTAATGGGTGGAGCCCCCTAACCCTGATGAGTGGAGCCCCCTGACTTGACCCTGATGGGTGGAGCCCTTGACCCGGACCTAATAATAAATAATATATGCCATTTAGCAGACGCTTTTATCCAAAGCGACTTACAGTCATGTGTGCATACATTCTACGTATGGGTGGTCCCGGGAATCGAACCCACTACCCTGGCGTTACAAGCGCCATGCTCTACCAACTGAGCTACAGAAGGACCTGGGGCCTGCACCCTGATGGGTGGAGCCCCCTGACCCTGATGGGTGGAGCCAAAAATGTTTGCATAGCTCTTTTTACACCTTCATGTTGATGTACATATTACATATTACTACATACTACATCATCTGTCTCGATAAACAATGTTTGTGGAAATACATTATAGCATAGCTAAGCAAATATACTGAGTGTTCAAAACATTAAGAACACCTGCTCTTTCTATGACAGACTGACCAGGTGAATCCAGGTGAAAGCTATGATCCCTTATTAATGTCACTTGTTAAATCCACTTCAATCAGTGTAGATGAAGGGGAGGAGACGGGTTAAAGAAGGATTTTTAAGCCTTGAGACAACAGTGACATGGATTGTGTATGTGTACCATTCAGAGGGTGAACGGGCAAGACGGAAGATTTAAATAACTTTGAACAGGGTATGGAATTAGGTGCCAGGCGCACCGGTTGTGTCAAGAACCGCAACAGTTTCCTGTCTGAATCAAGAATGGTCCACCATCCAAAGGACATCCAGCCAACTTGACACGACTGTGGAAAGCAATGGACATGGACCAGCATCCCTGTGGAACGCTTTCAACACCTTGTAGAGTCCATGTCCCGACGAATTGAGGCTGTTCTGGGAGCAAAAGGGGGGAGAGAGGGGGGTGTATTACCTTGTATGAGTAGAGGACTTTGCAGGTGAGTGGGTAGTTCCTGAGAGTCCCAGAGGGGCTGGAGCTGCTGTCATCAAACACCTCCATGTTCTCCTCACACTCCTCACCCTCCGACCGCTCCAGATCAACTGGGCCCTACACACACATCACAATGAGCTACTTCCAATGCTCCAGTGTGGTTCTCTCTCCTCCTTCTAGAGGTAGAGGAGTCAGATGATGTGAAGTGTGTCTCTGTAAAACCTTATGTCCTGACCCCTCCTCTACCTGTCCTCAGGGAACCTCATTGGCTCAGAGAGATCAGGTGGCATATGGGCCCACCCTCCTTGGGACCGGATACAGCAACCCAATCAGGGTTTTGGTCTGTCTGTGTTTTCAAAACTCACTATGTTCCCGATAGGAAGCTTAGTCGTGTGTTGTGTGTTCACTTTCCCGAAAAAAGAAACCCATTCTGCTTTTAATAATGTATAAACACCTTGATGTTGTCAAGCAAAAAGCATAGCTGTACTTACTAATTCCTGCTCTTACAAATCAATATGTAACAGGTGTCATCATCATGGCCAGAATTGATTCTAACAAGAGGATGGTACTATAGTATACTAGTAGTTATCACCTTGAGGAAAAGCTACTTCATTCTCCATCACACTGATAAACCAGACTGGTGTGAAATGAACACTGGGCCAATGGAACAGAGCACTCATTCTGTCACTCTTCTCCTTTCTGTCATCCACTTTCTCCTCCTCTTCACCCTCCTCCTTTCCTTTGGTTTCCGTTTCCCATTATCACTCTCCCCATCTCCCCTCCTCCGATCTTCACCCCCCTTTCTCTCTCCTTCCTCTGTCTTCACCCCCTCTCTCTCTCCTTCCTCTCAGTCTTCACCCCCTCTCTCTCTCTCTCCCTCCTTCCTCTCAGTCTTCACCCCCCTCTCTCTCCCTCCTTCCTCTGTCTTCACCCCCCTCCCTCTCTCTCCTTCCTCTGTCTTCACCCCCTCACTCTCTCTCCTTCCTCTGTCTTCACCCCCTCCCTCTCTCTCCTTCCTCTCAGTCTTCACCCCCCCTCCTCTCTCTCCTCCTTCCTCTCAGTCTTCATCCCCCCTCTCTCTCTCCTTCCTCAGTCTTCACCCCCCTCTCTCCCTCCTTCCTCTCGGTCTTCACCCCCCTCCCTCTATCTCTCTCCTTCCTCAGTCTTCACCCCCTCTCTCCCTCCTTCCTCTCAGTCTTCACCCCCTCTCTCCCTCCTTCCTCAGTCTTCATCCCCCCTCTCTCTCTCCTTCCTCAGTCTTCACCCCCCTCTCTCCCCCTCCTTCCTCTGTCTTCACCCCCCTCTCTCTCTCTCCTTCCTCTCAGTCTTCATCCCCCCTCTCTCTCCCCCTCCTTCCTCTCAGTCTTCACCCCCTCTCGTGGTTGCTGCAGTGTCATATGAACAGAATGTTAAGTGATGAAGATGAGCAGAGACTGCTTACCTCAACATCCTGCTGACACACACACACACACACACAGAGACACACACACACACACACACACACACACACACACACACACACACACACACACACACACACACACACACACACACACACACACAAGCCAAAGTGCTGAAGCCCACACACATGCCTTGGTTGCCCTGTGGTAAAGAAACAGTCTGGGGTGATGACATGTAGTGGGAGAGAGGCATTTCAGTGACTGTAGTGTAGAGTGAGGGATTGTGGGTAGTTTCCTCAAAGTGTGGAACGGTGGTGTAGTGAGAGGGAGGGAGGGCAGGTGTCTCACCGAGAGTGAGGGATCGTGGGTAGTGTAGTTTAGCATAGCCCAGCGCTCATTCTCCAGCTCCTCCATCACCTGGTTCATGGCGCTCTTCAGCCAGGTATCCACGGCAACGCCCACCTGTCTCAGCAGGTCCAAACGAGCCTCTGCCTTCAGCTTTACTGTCTAGAGTGAGAGAGAGGTTACATACATGGACACACACACATACACTGCTGGGTAATCAATACGACTGACAGGTGCCGTTGGAGGACTCAATCTATCCCATCAGCACTCACAGGTCACCTGTCAGCCCAACATCTATGGTGGAAAGTTATATCAGTTATCATCATCACGTCTATGGTGGAGCAGCACGTCAGCCACCGTCAGTCTCTCTAAGGTGACTGTGGTCAGCAGTGGAGGACAGACTAACTCCAGACAGTCAAACATAAAGTCTACAAAGGTTTCCAGCCAGGTAAGTATTATGTAGGTAGGTATGTATGTAGGTAAACAGGAAGTGCAGGGAGATGGACTCATTACAGTACACTTCCACGGAGATAAAAGCTATTTAACGTCTGATCAGTATCAGTAACAACTATTGGTTGTCCTAGCTCTGCCCCTCCCCTCAGACCCATTAAACCTAAATGGACTCAAACATTCAACAGACAGCAGGAGATAATGGGGGCAGGGAGAGTGGGTGAGGGAGGTGTAGAGAGGTGGAGAGGGGGGGGTAGAGAGTGTGAGGGACGGAGGTGGAGAGGGGGTGAGAGAGGGGGTAGAGAGCGTGAGGGAGGGATGTGGAGAGGGGGTGAGGGAGGTGTAGAGAGGGGGGGTAGAGAGTGTGAGGGACGGAGGTGGAGAGGGGGTGAGAGAGGGGGGTAGAGAGCGTGAGGGAGGGAGGGAGGTGGAGAAGGGGTGAGGGAGGTGTAGAGAGGTGGATAGTGAGGGAGGTGGAGAGAGTGGGTGGAGAGTGTGAGGGAGGGAGGAAGGGAGGTGGAGAGAGGGAGAGGTAAGAAAGGGAGGGGTGGTAGAGAGTTGTCCATAGCGGTATGCATTTCACATCTCTGTCTGTGGGCGCTATGACGATATCAGCCAGCAGGAGGGGCCAGATAGAGGGAAATCACAGAGAGGAATGAGAGAGAAAAGGAAGGTGAGGAGAGAGAGCTGAGGAGAGAGAGCTGAGGAGAGAGAGCTGAGGAGAGAGAGCTGAGGAGGAGGAGGAGGGAGAGCTGAGGAGGAGTAGGGAGAGCTGAGGAGGAGGGGAGAGCTGAGGAGGAGGCTGGAGAGCTGAGGAGGAGTAGGGAGAGCTGAGTAGGAGGGGGAGAGCTGAGGAGGAGGCTGGAGAGCTGAGGAGGAGGGGGAGAGCTGAGGAGGAGTAGGGAGAGCTGAGGAGGAGGGAGAGTTGAGGAGGAGGAGGGAGAGTTGAGGAGGAGGAGGGAGAGTTGAGGAGGAGGAGGGAGAGCTGAGGAGGAGGGGGAGAGCAGAGGAGGAGGGGGAGAGCTGAGGAGGAGTAGGGAGAGCTGAGGAGGAGTAGGGAGAGCTGAGGAGGAGTAGGGAGAGCTGAGGAGGAGTAGGGAGAGCTGAGGAGGAGGGGGAGAGCTGAGGAGGAGTAGGGAGAGCTGAGGAGGAGGGGGAGAGCTGAGGAGGAGGCTGGAGAGCTGAGGAGGAGGCTGGAGAGCTGAGGAGGAGGAGGGAGAGTTGAGGAGGAGGAGGGAGAGTTGGGGAGGAGGAGGGAGAGCTGAGGAGGAGTAGGGAGAGCTGAGGAGGAGTAGGGAGAGTTGAGGAGGAGTAGGGAGAGATTGAGGAGGAGGAGGGAGAGTTGAGGAGGAGGAGGGAGAGTTGAGGGAGGGGGCGGGAGAGCTGAGGAGGAGGAGAGAGAGCTGAGGAGGAGGGAGAGAGAGCTGAGGAGGAGGTGGGAGAACTGAGGAGATGGATTGATCTGATTCATAGACTGACAGGCTGCCTATGAGTGAATCGATGGAGAGACAACTCTACTTGGGGGTATAGGTCTACCTTATTTCCTACAAACACGCACCTCAGCCTTGCGGATGTTCTCTTTGGTATCCTCTATCTTCAGCTCCAGATCAAGCCGGCCCTGCTCTGTTTGAGGAACTCCCCAGTGTCTCACATTCCTCCAGGCTCTAATGGCAGACACACACACACACACACTTAAATCTCACAGACTAAAATCACATCTGGTTTTCAAAGATGATCTGGACCGAGATCAACAACTAGTATGTGTGTGGACTCACTCTCTTGTAGTGGACAATGTTCTTGTGTTCTCGGGCCATTCTGGTTGCCCATTTCCTGGCCTCCTTGTTCAGACTGTGCACCTCTGTCGGGCTCCCCGTGTCTGTCTCCAACTTACGACTCTACCACACACACACACACACACACACACACACACACACACACACACACACACACACACACACACACACACACACATATATCGTTACCATGGAGATAAGAAGAACACAACCCCCTCTTCCTAAGCGGTTACCATGGAAATTATGGAATGTGATTCTAATATCCTAAATAAAGACTCCGCTACATCAAGTACCCCTGGACACAGCTACCTAGCACCCACACCAAGTTACCCCTGGATACAGCTACCGAGCAACCACACCAAGTTACCCCTGGATACAGCTACCTAAAAACCACACCATGTACAGTACCCCTGGATACAGCTACCTAGCAACCACACCAAGTACCCCTGGATACAGCTACCTAGCAACCACACCAATTACCCCTGGATACAGCTGCCTAGCAACCACACCAAGTGCCCCTGGATACAGCTACCTAGCTACCACACCAAGTACCCCTGGATACAGCTACCTAGCAACCACACCAAGTACAAGTACCCCTGGACACAGCTACCTAGCAACCACACCAGGTTTCCCCTGGATACAGCTACCTAGTAACCACACCAAGTTACCCCTGGATACAGCTACCTAGCAACCACACCAAGTACCTCTGGACACAGCTATCTAGCAACCACACCATGTACAGTACCCCTGGATACAGCTACCTAGCAACCACACATTTACCCCTGCTGGATACAGCTACCTAGCAACCACACCAGGTTTCCCCTGGATACAGCTACCTAGTAACCACACCAAGTTACCCCTGGATACAGCTACCTAGCAACCACACCAAGTACCTCTGGACACAGCTATCTAGCAACCACACCATGTACAGTACCTCTGGATACAGCTACCTAGCAACCACACAATTTACCCCTGCTGGATACAGCTACCTAGCAACCACACCATGTACAGTACCCCTGGATACAGCTACCTAGCAACCACCCCATGTACCCCTGGATACAGCTACCTAGCAACCACACCATGTACAGTACCCCTGGATACAGCTACCTAGCAACCACACCAAGTACAATACAACTCTACTCGACACAGCTTTAGAACCCCCCTCTCACACACATACACCAGAGAACTAGATACAATAATTAGGTTTGAACTGCTGCTAGGTGGCTCCCGAGTGGCGCAGGGGTCTAAGGTACTGCATCTCAGTGCTTGAGGAGTCATTACAGGCACCCTGGGTCGATTCCAGGCTGTATGACAACCGCCTGTGATTGGGAGTCCCATACGGCAGCGCACATTTGACCCAGCATTGTTCAGATTTGGCCGGGGTAGGCCTTCCTTGTAAATAAGGATTTGTTCTTAACTGACTTGCCTCGTTAAATAAAGAATACATGTAGAAAAGAGATTGATTTGAAACAGAGGGAGAGAAGAGAGAAATAGATTGATTTGAAACAGAGGCAGAGAAGACAGAGAAATATATTGATTTGAAACTGAGGGAGAGAAAAGAGAGAAATAGATTGATTTGAAACAGAGGGGGAGAAAAGAGACAGACTGATTTGAAATGGAGGGAGAGAAAAGAGACAGACTGATTTGAAATGGAGGGAGAGAAAAGAGACAGACTGATTTGAAATGGAGGGAGAGAAGAGAGAGACTGATTTGAAATGGAGGGAGAGAAAAGAGACAGACTGATTTGAAATGGAGGCAGAGAAGAGAGAGAAATATATTGATTTGAAACAGAGGGAGAGAAAAGAGACCGACTGATTTGAAACAGAGGCAGAGAAGAGAGAGAAATAGATTGATTTGAAACTGAGGGAGAGAAAAGAGAGAAATAGATTGATTTGAAACAGGGAGAGAAAAGAGAGAAATAGATTGATTTGAAACAGAGGGAGAGAAAAGAGACAGACTGATTTGAAATGGAGGGAGAGAAAAGAGACAGACTGATTTGAAATGGAGGGAGAGAAAAGAGACAGACTGATTTGAAATGGAGGGAGAGAAAAGAGACAGACTGATTTGAAATGGAGGGAGAGAAAAGAGACAGACTGATTTGAAATGGAGGGAGAGAAAAGACAGAGACAGACTGATTTGAAATGGAGGGAGAGAAAAGAGACAAACTGATTTGAAATGGAGGGAGAGAAAAGAGACAGACTGATTTGAAATGGAGGGAGAGAGAATAAAAAGCCTCCTATTGTTTGTCTTGAGATAACAGAGAAAAACCTGCGTCTGCTGTGCAGTTCTAACACAATCTGCCTGGTACAGGCAGGGGGCTATCAAAACCACATGGAAAAGTACTGCATGTATGTGTGTGTGTGTTTCCTGTGTGTGAGCATGTGTGCAGCAGATGTCTGTGTGTCTTCCCAATGGAGCCCCTCACTTCATAGCCTAGTAACACATATCCAAGTCCCCTTTCTACACTACATTAACACACAACCATTCAGCATCAACGCCAGACCCCCTCACCTCAAACTGTCACCTCAAACTCACAACGGTCTATTTAAGGAACAGGAAACATAATTAGATAAGTAGGCTACTGTGCAAATCGTGTGTCATTTTAATGACCTGTACAATTCACATCAGCTACAAATAGCAGATTGTTCTTAATATGTTGAACAGTAGCAGCATAATCATATCATTGTATGTGTGAATGGGACTTATTATACAGTAGTTGGTTAGGTAGCACAAGGGTCAGGCTCAGTTAAAAGGCCTACTGTAGGTTACCTAGAGGAATGGGCCACTGCCAGTACAATAACTAGAACTACTTCCTGTTCTAGCAGAGACGACACATCACTGGTGGTCATGGTCCAACAACCGTGGTCTTGGTGGTAACAGCTCTTCAACAGCATGCTGATTAATCAACGGTCATGACGGTTAACCGACCGTCATGCGTCATGGTTCAACAGCCATCGGTCATGACAGCATGTGATGGGTAGTATGTAACGGCCATAACACTACAGCAGCAGTCATGTTAAGGTCATGTTCATGTTTATGGTCACTGGAAAACATGGTTATAGTTATAGTGGAACAGCCATGGTTGTGGTTATAGTGGAACAGCCATGGTTGTGGTTGTAGTTATAGTGGAACAGCCATGGTTGTGGTTGTAGTTATAGTGGAACAGCCATGGTTGTGGTTATAGTTATAGTGGAACAGCCATGGTTGTGGTTATAGTGGAACAGCCATGGTTGTGGTTATAGTGGAACAGCCATGGTTGTGGTTATAGTGGAACAGCCATGGTTGTGGTTGTAGTTATAGTGGAACAGCCATGGTTGTGGTTATAGTTATAGTGGAACAGCCATGGTTGTGGTTGTAGTTATAGTGGAACAGCCATGGTTGTGGTTATAGTTATAGTGGAACAGCCATGGTTGTGGTTGTCGTTATAGTGGAACAGCCATGGTTGTGGTTATAGTTATAGTGGAACAGCCATGGTTGTGGTTGTCGTTATAGTGGAACAGCCATGGTTGTGGTTGTAGTTATAGTGGAACAGCCATGGTTGTGGTTGTAGTTATAGTGGAACAGCCATGGTTGTGGTTGTAGTTATAGTGGAACAGCCATGGTTGTGGTTATAGTTATAGTGGAACAGCCATGGTTGTGGTTGTAGTTATAGTGGAACAGCCATGGTTGTGGTTGTAGTTATAGTGGAACAGCCATGGTTGTGGTTATAGTTATAGTGGAACAGCCATGGTTGTGGTTATAGTGGAACAGCCATGGTTGTGGTTATAGTTATAGTGGAACAGCCATGGTTGTGGTTATAGTGGAACAGCCATGGTTGTGGTTATGGTTATAGTGGAACAGCCATGGTTGTGGTTATAGTTGTAGTGGAACAGCCATGGTTGTGGTTATAGTTATAGTGGAACAGCCATGGTTGTGGTTATAGTTATAGTGGAACAGCCATGGTTGTGGTTATAGTTATAGTGGAACAGCCATGGTTGTGGTTATAGTGGAACAGCCATGGTTGTGGTTATAGTGGAACAGCCATGGTTGTGGTTATAGTTATAGTGGAACAGCCATGGTTGTGGTTATAGTTATAGTGGAACAGCCATGGTTGTGGTTATAGTTGTAGTGGAACAGCCATGGTTGTGGTTATAGTTATAGTGGAACAGCCATGGTTGTGGTTATAGTTATAGTGGAACAGCCATGGTTGTGGTTATAGTTGTAGTGGAACAGCCATGGTTGTGGTTGTAGTTGTAGTGGAACAGCCATGGTTGTGGTTATAGTTGTAGTGGAACAGCCATGGTTGTGGTTGTAGTTGTAGTGGAAAAGCCATGGTTGTGGTTATAGTTGTAGTGGAACAGCCATGGTTGTGGTTATAGTGGAACAGCCATGGTTGTGGTTATAGTGGAACAGCCATGGTTGTGGTTATGGTTATAGTGGAACAGCCATGGTTGTGGTTATAGTTATAGTGGAACAGCCATGGTTGTGGTTATAGTTGTAGTGGAACAGCCATGGTTGTGGTTATAGTTATAGTTGTAGTGTTCATCAGAGGTCTACCTGTGTCAGGGTTGTGTTATGGTTCTAGATGGTTGGAGGGTAGAGACTAGTGGTTAGGTTGGAGGGTAGAGACTAGTGGTTAGGTTGGAGGGTAGAGACTAGTGGTTAGGTTGGAGGGTAGAGACTAGTGGTTAGGTTGGAGGGTAGAGACTAGTGGTTAGGTTGGAGGGTAGAGACTAGTGGTTAGGTTGGAGGGTAGAGACTCGTGGTTAGGTTGGAGGGTAGAGACTTGTGGTTAGGTTGGAGGGTAGAGACCAGTGGTTAGGTTGGAGTGTAGAGACTAGTGGTTAGGTTGGAGGGTAGAGACTAATGGTTAGGTTGGAGGGTAGAGACTAGTGGTTAGGTTGGAGGGTAGAGACTCGTGGTTAGGTTGGAGGGTAGAGACTAGTGGTTAGGTTGGAGGGT
Source organism: Oncorhynchus keta (assembly GCF_023373465.1). NCBI lineage: Eukaryota > Metazoa > Chordata > Actinopteri > Salmoniformes > Salmonidae > Oncorhynchus > Oncorhynchus keta. The sequence continues at coordinate 69,258 of NW_026277902.1, read as the reverse complement.
AGAGACTCGTGGTTAGGTTGGAGGGTAGAGACTAGTGGTTAGGTTGGAGGGTAGAGACTAGTGGTTAGGTTGGAGGGTAGAGACTAGTGGTTAGGTTGGAGGGTAGAGACTAGTGGTTAGGTTGGAGGGTAGAGACTAGTGGTTAGGTTGGAGGGTAGAGACTAGTGGTTAGGTTGGAGGGTAGAGACTAGTGGTTAGGTTGGAGGGTAGAGACTAGTGGTTAGGTTGGAGGGTAGAGACTAGTGGTTAGGTTGGAGGGTAGAGACTAGTGGTTAGGTTGGAGGGTAGAGACTAGTGGTTAGGTTGGAGGGTAGAGACTAGTGGTTAGGTTGGAGGGTAGAGACTAGTGGTTAGGTCTACCTGTGTCAGGGTTGTGTTATGGTTCTAGATGGTTGGTGGTAGTTTGGCGGGTAGAGACTAGTGGTTAGGTTGGAGGGTAGAGACTAGTGGTTAGGTTGGAGGGTAGAGACTAGTGGTTAGGTTGGAGGGTAGAGACTAGTGGTTTGGTTGGAGGGCAGAGACTAGTGGTTAGGTTGGAGGGTAGAGACTAGTGGTTAGGTTGGAGGGTAGAGACTAGTGGTTAGGTTGGAGGGTAGAGACTAGTGGTTTGGTTGGAGGGTAGAGACTAGTGGTTAGGTTGGAGGGTAGAGACTAGTGGTTAGGTTGGAGGGTAGAGACTAGTGGTTAGGTTGGAGGGTAGAGACTAGTGGTTAGGTTGGAGGGTAGAGACTAGTGGTTAGGTTGGAGGGTAGAGACTAGTGGTTAGGTTGGAGGGTAGAGACTAGTGGTTAGGTTGGAGTGTAGAGACTAGTGGTTAGGTTGGAGTGTAGAGACTAGTGGTTAGGTTGGAGGGTAGAGACTAGTGGTTAGGTTGGAGGGTAGAGACTAGTTGTTAGGTTGGAGGGTAGAGACTAGTGGTTAGGTTGGAGGGTAGAGACTAGTGGTTAGGTTGGAGGGTAGAGACTAGTTGTTAGGTTGGAGGGTAGAGACTAGTGGTTAGGTTGGAGGGTAGAGACTAGTGGTTAGGTTGGAGGGTAGAGACTAGTGGTTAGGTTGGAGGGTAGAGACTAGTGGTTAGGTTGGAGTGTAGAGACTAGTGGTTAGGTTGGAGGGTAGAGACTAGTGGTTTGGTTGGAGGGTAGAGACTAGTGGTTAGGTTGGAGGGTAGAGACTAGTGGTTAGGTTGGAGGGTAGAGACTAGTGGTTAGGTTGGAGTGTAGAGACTAGTGGTTAGGTCTACCTGTGTCAGGGTTGTGTTATGGTTCTAGATGGTTGGTGGTAGTTTGGCGGGTAGAGACTAGTGGTTAGGTCTACCTGTGCCAGCGTCATCCTCATGACACTGATGGGCGAAGGCTCAATGTCCACCAACTTCTGCACCGAGCTCAGAGTCTGACACACCCACACACACACACACACACACACACACATGTGCGCACGATCAAGCACACACAGATAGACGTTAGTGGAAATAGTTAGGAGAGAAAGAGTTAGCAAAGGTTGAAAAGGTTTGAAGGAGAAAGACAATGAAGGGAAAATAGTTTGTAGTGACAGAGAGAGAGAGAGACACGTACGTACAGTATTCAGTGCTTGACTTGGGAAGGAGCTCACCGGAGCTGAGTACCACCACTTCACATGTCCTACTGCTTGACTTCCTGTTCCTCTTATAGAATATTAACTCAACAGTATTGTGTAGTCCCTGTTCCTCTTATAGAATATTAACTCAACAGTATTGTGTAGTCCCTGTTCCTCTTATAGAATATTAACTCAACAGTATTGTGTAGTCCCTGTTCCTCTTATAGAATATTAACTCAACAGTATTGTGTAGTCCCTGTTCCTCTTATAGAATATTAACTCAACAGTATTGTGTAGTTCCTGTTCCACTTATAGAATATTAACTCAACAGTATTGTGTAGTCCCTGTTCCTCTTATAGAATATTAACTCAACAGTATTGTGTAGTTCCTGTTCCTCTTATAGAATATTAACTCAACAGTATTGTGTAGTTCCTGTTCCTCTTATAGAATATTAACTCAACAGTATTGTGTAGTCCCTGTTCCTCTTATAGAATATTAACTCAACAGTATTGTGTAGTCCCTGTTCCTCTTATAGAATATTAACTCAACAGTATTGTGGGGCTTCTGTTCCTCTTATATAATATTAACTCAACAGTATTGTGTAGTTCCTGTTCCTCTTATAGAATATTAACTCAACAGTATTGTGTAGTTCCTGTTCCTCTTATAGAATATTAACTCAACAGTATTGTGTAGTCCCTGTTCCTCTTATAGAATATTAACTCAACAGTATTGTGTAGTTCCTGTTCCTCTTATAGAATATTAACTCAACAGTATTGTGTAGTCCCTGTTCTTCTTATAGAATATTAACTCAACAGTATTGTGTAGTCCCTGTTCCTCTTATAGAATATTAACTCAACAGTATTGTGTAGTCCCTGTTCCTCTTATAGAATATTAATTCAATAGTATTGTGTAGTCCCTGTTCCTCTTATAGAATATTAACCCAACAGTATTGTGTAGTCCCTGTTCCTCTTATAGAATATTAACTCAACAGTATTGTGTAGTCCCTGTTCCTCTTATAGAATATTAACTCAACAGTATTGTGTAGTCCCTGTTCCTCTTATAGAATATTAACTCAACAGTATTGTGTAGTCCCTGTTCCTCTTATAGAATATTAACTCAACAGTATTGTGTAGTCCCTGTTCCTCTTATAGAATATTAACTCAACAGTATTGTGGGGCTTCTGTTCCTCTTATATAATATTAACTCAACAGTATTGTGTAGTTCCTGTTCCTCTTATAGAATATTAACTCAACAGTATTGTGTAGTTCCTGTTCCTCTTATAGAATATTAACTCAACAGTATTGTGTAGTCCCTGTTCCTCTTATAGAATATTAACTCAACAGTATTGTGTAGTTCCTGTTCCTCTTATAGAATATTAACTCAACAGTATTGTGTAGTCCCTGTTCCTCTTATAGAATATTAACTCAACAGTATTGTGTAGTCCCTGTTCCTCTTATAGAATATTAACCCAACAGTATTGTGGGGCTTCTGTTCCTCTTATAGAATATTAACTCAACAGTATTGTGTAGTTCCTGTTCCTCTTATAGAATATTAACTCAACAGTATTGTGTAGTTCCTGTTCCTCTTATAGAATATTAACTCAACAGTATTGTGTAGTCCCTGTTCCTCTTATAGAATATTAACTCAACAGTATTGTGTAGTTCCTGTTCCTCTTATAGAATATTAACTCAACAGTATTGTGTAGTCCCTGTTCCTCTTATAGAATATTAACTCAACAGTATTGTGGGGCTTCTGTTCCTCTTATATAATATTAACTCAACAGTATTGTGTAGTTCCTGTTCCACTTATAGAATATTAACTCAACAGTATTGTGTAGTCCCTGTTCCTCTTATAGAATATTAACTCAACAGTATTGTGTAGTCCCTGTTCCTCTTATAGAATATTAACTCAACAGTATTGTGTAGTCCCTGTTCCTCTTATAGAATATTAACTCAACAGTATTGTGTAGTCCCTGTTCCTCTTATAGAATATTAACTCAACAGTATTGTGTAGTCCCTGTTCCTCTTATAGAATATTAACTCAACAGTATTGTGGGGCTTCTGTTCCTCTTATATAATATTAACTCAACAGTATTGTGTAGTTCCTGTTCCTCTTATAGAATATTAACTCAACAGTATTGTGTAGTTCCTGTTCCTCTTATAGAATATTAACTCAACAGTATTGTGTAGTCCCTGTTCCTCTTATAGAATATTAACTCAACAGTATTGTGTAGTTCCTGTTCCTCTTATAGAATATTAACTCAACAGTATTGTGTAGTCCCTGTTCCTCTTATAGAATATTAACTCAACAGTATTGTGTAGTCCCTGTTCCTCTTATAGAATATTAACCCAACAGTATTGTGGGGCTTCTGTTCCTCTTATAGAATATTAACTCAACAGTATTGTGTAGTTCCTGTTCCTCTTATAGAATATTAATTCAACAGTATTGTGTAGTTCCTGTTCCTCTTATAGAATATTAACTCAACAGTATTGTGTAGTCCCTGTTCCTCTTATAGAATATTAACTCAACAGTATTGTGTAGTTCCTGTTCCTCTTATAGAATATTAACTCAACAGTATTGTGTAGTCCCTGTTCCTCTTATAGAATATTAACTCAACAGTATTGTGGGGCTTCTGTTCCTCTTATATAATATTAACTCAACAGTATTGTGTAGTTCCTGTTCCACTTATAGAATATTAACTCAACAGTATTGTGTAGTCCCTGTTCCTCTTATAGAATATTAACTCAACAGTATTGTGTAGTTCCTGTTCCTCTTATAGAATATTAACTCAACAGTATTGTGTAGTCCCTGTTCCTCTTATAGAATATTAACTCAACAGTATTGTGTAGTCCCTGTTCCTCTTATAGAATATTAACTCAACAGTATTGTGGGGCTTCTGTTCCTCTTATAGAATATTAACTCAACAGTATTGTGTAGTTCCTGTTCCTCTTATAGAATATTAACCCAACAGTATTGTGTAGTCCCTGTTCCTCTTATAGAATATTAACTCAACAGTATTGTGTAGTCCCTGTTCCTCTTATAGAATATTAACTCAACAGTATTGTGTAGTCCCTGTTCCTCTTATAGAATATTAACCCAACAGTATTGTGTAGTCCCTGTTCCTCTTATAGAATATTAACTCAACAGTATTGTGTAGTCCCTGTTCCTCTTATAGAATATTAACCCAACAGTATTGTGTAGTCCCTGTTCCTCTTATAGAATATTAACCCAACAGTATTGTGTAGTCCCTGTTCCTCTTATAGAATATTAACTCAACAGTATTGTGTAGTCCCTGTTCCTCTTATAGAATATTAACCCAACAGTATTGTGTAGTCCCTGTTCCTCTTATAGAATATTAACCCAACAGTATTGTGTAGTCCCTGTTCCTCTTATAGAATATTAACTCAACAGTATTGTGTAGTCCCTGTTCCTCTTATAGAATATTAACCCAACAGTATTGTGTAGTTCCTGTTCCTCTTATAGAATATTAACTCAACAGTATTGTGTAGTCCCTGTTCCTCTTATAGAATATTAACTCAACAGTATTGTGTAGTCCCTGTTCCTCTTATAGAATATTAACTCAACAGTATTGTGTAGTCCCTGTTCCTCTTATAGAATATTAACTCAACAGTATTGTGTAGTCCCTGTTCCTCTTATAGAATATTAACCCAACAGTATTGTGTAGTCCCTGTTCCTCTTATAGAATATTAACCCAACAGTATTGTGTAGTCCCTGTTCCTCTTATAGAATATTAACCCAACAGTATTGTGTAGTCCCTGTTCCTCTTATAGAATATTAACCCAACAGTATTGTGTAGTCCCTGTGTTACCGACACCCATTTCAGACCACGTCAAACACTGACTGTAGGTGTTATAGCACAGTGCAAAAAGACAGTAAGATAGAGACTACAGACTTAACAGATAGGTTTACTGTAGGACTGTTTCAACATGTGAAGGCACAGAGACAGTGAGTATGGTTATATGCACACAATAATGTAATCATCGTGATATAGTCAGGTTAATATAATAGTTTGTTTAAAATGTTTACATGTTTTGTAAGAAGAATGATTCCCCTAATAATCTTGTTTACATGGACACATCTGAGATCAGGAGACCTGATGTCACTCTGATAAATGCAGAACATCTCCAATCTATATACACATTCTACCACATGTTCTACCATGTTATTTTTGGGAAGCATATTTGATTCTGAGTTCGGACATCTAAAGTTTATATGTGAAAACTACTTCAACGACCAACACATTCAGTTGTTCCAAACTCACTTCACTTCCCAAAGAGGGAGTCTCGCTTGGCTGGTGCTGGAACATGCTCAGATCACATACACTGCTGGAACGCCCATTAAGGTGTTTAAATGTCCTAATCATTTGAAAGATTGTTTAGAAAACCAGGTGTTTTAATCGGGTTATGTTTATTTAGATTTTGACCTGACGCCGATTAAGATAAGCAGAGTAAGGTGTTTACATGAGGGAATCCATAATCAGATTATTATCAAATGATTAATGTACATGGAAACGTACTCAGTGTTAACTGTGGGTGGCTCCCGAGTGGCGCAGCGGTCTAAGGCACTGAATCTCAGTGCTTGAGGCGTCACTACAGACACCCTGGGTCGATTCCAGGCTGTATCACAACCGGCCGTGATTGGGAGTCCCATAGGGCGGCGCACAATTGACCCAGCGTTGTCGGGTTTGGCCGGGTAGGCCGTCATTGTAAATAAGAATTTGTTCTCAACTGACTTGCCAGGTTAAATAAAGGTTAACATTTGTATTTTTTTTTATTAACACAGTGAAGAGTAATGCTGTGTTCAAGTGCTCCTCAGAATCTCCCATGGGAAGATCGTCACTGTAGCTTGTTTGGAAAGTCGCTCTGTACTTGGAACGTTTCCGTGAAGCGAGCACATGAACACAGCATATGAACAGAGAACAGGGTTGGAGAGGGTTGAGTAAGGACATCTCAGATTCAGGAAGCCTGTTAGTGTGTGTGTCTGTCTGACTGTGTGTGTGTGTGTGTCTCTCACCGTGTCACAGTCACTGGGTTGGAACTGGAAGTCTTGTGCTTTATGAAACACAGGGTTCTCCTGCATGAAGAGCTGCTGGTTAAACTCCTGCACCACCTGAGAGAGACAGAGATATACAGGATTACACCCACACGCAGAAACACCCACACGCAGAAACACCCACACGCAGAAACACCCACACGCAGAAACACCCACACACAGAAACACCCACACAGCTGTCTCACCCGGTGGATTTGTCCAGTAGGAACTGGAAGGTGTTGTGTATGACCTGAAAGGCCTCCAGCTCTGTCTGACAGATAGAGATCAGATAGTCTTTCACATGGTTATATATCCCGCCATCCAACTCCTGAGAGAGACAGAGAGAGAGGAGAGAGACAGAGACAGAGAGAGAGAGCAAGAGAGAGAGAGACAGTGAGAGAGGAGAGAGACAGAGAGAGACAGTGAGAGAGGAGAGAGACAGAGAGAGAGATAGAGAGAGAGGAGAGAGAGAGATGAGAGAGAGAGAGGGACAGAGACAGTGAGAGAGAGAGAGGAAAGAGAGAGAGAGAGAGACAGAGCAAGAGAGAGAGACAGAGAGAGAGAGCGAGAGAGAGAGACAGAGAGACAGAGAGACAGAGAGAGAGAGAGAGGGGGATATGAATGGATAGAGACAGTAATGAATCATTAACAGCGAATAGACTGGATGGATACTGTAGTACAAGCAGGGAGAAGGTGGAGGAAGAAGAAACTGAGGGAGGAAGATAGGGCAGGAAAGACCTGTTGTTTGACGATGCAGAGGATGTATGGATCTGTGTGTTCTCTTGTTGGATAAGAAGCTGACCCCTTCATCTTTCCCAACAGCAGACAGCACTATAGCCCTATCCAACCCCCACACACACACAGCTGAAACAATGGCACGATGACAAATCTACGGAAATTCCGTCATTGAGGGTGGAGGCTAGTTCCAAAAGTACTACCGAACCCTTACCCCCCTTCCTCATCCCTCTCTCCACTCATCCATGTAGGGCAGTGTGAACAGCAGAATTATTCAAGTGGCCAGAAAAAGACACACATCACATTTCTCTGTGGCACCAACTGCATCATTCAGCACAAACAGCTAACACATAGCTGTGTGTGTGTGTGTGTGTGTGTGTGTGTGTGTGTGTGTGTGTGTGTGTGTGTGTGTGTGTGTGTGTGTGTGTGTGTGTGTGTGTGTGTGTGTGTGTGTGAGGGGCGGGGTGGAGAGATGGGCCCTGTTCCAACTCCTTCCTTGGTTGAGGTAATCAACCATCCAGACATTCTGATTATCACTTTCTGACTTCAACAATCCTCCCTAACCAGGGATGACCTCACAGGACGAATGAAGCATTATATTCTCAAGTACAGGGAGTGGGAGAGGAGGAGTGATAACAGCAGCTTGTATGTGTGGTTGATGCCCTGAACTGCTGTCCCTTGTGTGTGTGTGTGTGTCTATCTATTATGGACGAGAGAGTCTCTCAGCAGTCACATATAGTGTCCTGGGGTTCACAACAGTCACATATAGAGTCCTGGGGTTCACAACAGTCACATACAGTATCCTGGGGTTCACTACAGTCACATACAGTATCCTGGGGTTCACTACAGTCACATACAGTATCCTGGGGTTCACTACAGTCACATACAGTATCCTGGGGTTCACTACAGTCACATACAGTATCCTGGGGTTCACTACAGTCACATACAGTATCCTGGGGTTCACTACAGTCACATACAGTATCCTGGGGTTCACTACAGTCACATACAGTATCCTGGGGTTCACTACAGTCACATATAGTATCCTGGGGTTCACTACAGTCACATACAGTATCCTGGGGTTCACTACAGTCACATATAGTATCCTGGGGTTCACTACAGTCACATACAGTATCCTGGGGTTCACTACAGTCACATACAGTATCCTGGGGTTCACTACAGTCACATACAGTATCCTGGGGTTCAATACAGCACCACAGCCAGAGATAGCGAGAGGGGAGAGAGAGAAGGAGGAGAGCAGGAGAGATGGGGAAGGAGGAGAGAAGGGGAAGGAGGAGAGAAGGGGAAGGAGGAGAGAAGGGGAAGGAGGAAAGGAGGAGAGAAGGGGAAGGAGGAGAGAAGGGGAGAAGGGGAAGGAGGAGAGAAGGGGAAGGAGGAGAGAAGGGGAGAAGGGGAAGGAGGAGAGAAGGGGAAGGAGGAGAGAAGGGGAGAAGGGGAAGGAGGAGAGAAGGGGAGAAGGGGAAGGAGGAGAGAAGGGGAAGGAGGAGAGAAGGGGAGAAGGGGAAGGAGGAGAGAAGGGGAGAAGGGGAAGGAGGAGAGAAGGGGAAGGAGGAGAGAAGGGGAAGAAGGAGAGAAGGGGAGAAGGGGAAGGAGGAGAGAAGGGGAAGGAGGAGAGAAGGGGAAGGAGGAAAGGAGGAGAGAAGGGGAAGGAGGAGAGAAGGGGAGAAGGGGAAGGAGGCGAGGACGAGCGAAGGGGAAGGAGGAGGAGGGGAAGGACGAGCGAAGGGGAAGGACGAGAGAAGGGGAAGGAGGAGAGAAGGGGAAGGAGGAGATGTGTGTGTGTGTGTGTGTGTGTGTGTGTGTGTGTGTGTGTGTGTGTGTGTGTGTGGTACCTGTATACAGTGCAGCAGGTCTGTGTGGTAGTAGCGGTCGTGGTGAGCGTTGGCTGCTGCCAAGGTTAACAGATAGTCATTCCTGGCATGGGTTGCTTTAGAGTTACAGTCACTCCTCTTGGCTTTCAACTAGACAGAGACAGACAACGTAGAACACCAAATAATGCATGCAGAGCAGAATTAGGCCAATACCCACTAATTATCAAAATCCAGAAAAGAGCCGTTAAATTCTACAACCACCTAAAAGGAAGCGATTCCCAAACCTTCCACAACAAAGCCATCACCTACAGAGAGATGAACCTGGAGAAGAGTCCCCTAAGCAAGCTGGTCCTGGGGCTCTGTTCACAAACACACCCTACAGAGCCCCAGGACAGCAACACAATTAGACCCAACCAAATCATGAGAAAACAAAAAGATAATTACTTGACATATTGGAAAGAATTAACAAAAGAACTGAGCAAACTAGAATGCTATTTGGCCCTAAACAGAGAGTACACAGTGGCAGAATACCTGACCCCTGTGACTGACCCAAACTTCAGGAAAGCTTTGACTATGTACAGACTCAGTGAGCATGGCCTTGCTATTGAGAAAGGCCGCCGTAGGCAGACATGCCTCTCAAGAGAAGACAGGCAATGTGCTCACTGCCCACAAAATGAGGTGGAAACTGAGCTGCACTTCCTAATAATAATATGACATTTGTAATGTCTTTATTGTTTTGAAACTTCTGTATGTGTAGTGTTTACTGTTAACCTTTATTGTTTATTTCACTTTATATATAATCTACCTCACTTGCTTTGGCAATGTTAACACATGTTTCCCATGCCAATAAAGCCCTTGAAATGAATTGAATTAAATTGACAGACATAAAGACCGACAGAATGAGAGTGACAGAGTGACAGAGTGACAGAGAGACAGAGTGACAGAGTGACAGAGTGAGAGAGAGAGAGAGAGAGAGAGAGAGAGAGAGAGAGTGACAGAGAGAGTGACAGAGAGTGACAGAGAGTGACAGAGAGAGAGAGAGAGAGACAGAGTGAGAGAGAGAGTGACAGAGAGAGAGAGAGAGTGACAGAGAGAGAGAGTGACAGAGAGAGAGAGTGACAGAGAGAGAGAGAGAGTGACAGAGAGAGAGAGTGACAGAGAGAGAGAGTGACAGAGAGAGAGAGAGAGTGACAGAGAGAGAGAGAGAGAGAGAGAGAGAGAGAGAGGGGAGAGAAAGAGTGTTAAACAGCAGGCCAGATTGCTCTGCATACCAACATGTGGTTTGAGGAAGAGTGCTTACCTTAACGTTGGCTTTCTGTAAACTAATCCTGGACTGAAACAGACCCAGCTTTGACCTGAGAGACAACAGACCACATCAATCAACTCAGATCAAACCTAGACCCGAGACTGATCAGGCATTAGAAATCAACTCAGATTTTTTATATTTTACTTTAAGAAGGTGAAATGTCAGAATAATAGTAGAGAGAATGATTTATTTCAGCTTTTATTTCTTTGATTACATTCCCAGTGGGTCAGAAGTTTACATACACTCAATTAGTATTTGGTAGCATTGCCTTTAAATAGTTTAACTTGGGTCAAACGTTTCAGGTAGCCTTCCACAAGCTTCCCACAAAGGGAAGGTGAATTTTGGCTCATTCCTCCTGACAGAGCTGGTGTAACTGAGTCAGGTTTGTAGGCCTCTTTGCTCGCACCAGCTTTATCAGTTCTGCCCACAAATCGGATTAAAGTCAGGGCTATGTGATGGCCACTCCAAAACTTTGACTTTGTTGTCCTTAAGCCATTTTGCTACAACTTTTGAGGTATTCTTGGGGTCATTGTCCATTTGGAAGACCCATTTGCGACAAAGGTTTAACTTCCTGACTGATGTCTTGAGATGTTGCTTCAATTTATCCACATAATTTTCCCTGCCTCATGATGCCATCTATTTTGTGAAGTGCACCAGTCCCTCCTGCAGCAAAGCACCCCCACAACACGATGCTGCCACCCCGTTCTTCACAGTTGGGATGGTGATAAGAGCGTCTGCTAAATGACGTAAATGTAATGTAAATGTGTTCTTCCGCTTGCAAGCCTCCCCCTTCTTCCTCCAAACATAACGATGGTCAAACAGTTCTATTTTTGTTTCAACAGACCAGAGAACATTTCTCCAAAAGTACGATCTTTGTCCCCATGTGCAGTTGCAAACCGTAGTCTGGCTTTTTATGGCGGTTTTGGAGCAGTGGCTTCTTCCTTGCTGAGCGGCCTTTCAGGTTATGTCGATATAGGACTCGTTTTACTGTGGATATAGATCATTCTGCTTCTACACCTGCATTGCTTGCTGTTTGGGGTTTTAGGCTGGGTTTCTGTACAGCACTTTGAGATATCAGCTGATGTATGAAGGGCTTTATAACTAAAATTGATTGATTGATTGATTGATTGATTGATTTTGTACCTGTTTCCTCCAGCATCTTCACCAGGTCCTTTGCTGTTGTTCTGGGAGTCCGTTCATCTCTTGGAGACAGAACTCGTCTCCTTACTGAGCGGTATGATGGCTGCATGGTCCCATGGTGTTTATACTTGCGTACTATTGTTTGTACAGATGAACGTGGTAACTTCAGGCGTTTTGAAATTGCTCCCAAGGATGAACCAGACTTGTGGAGGTCTATAATTTTGTTTCTGAGATCTTGGCTGATTTCTTTTGATTTTCCCATGATGTCAAACAAAGAGGCACTGAGTTTGAAGGTAGGCCATGAAATACATCCACAGGTACATCGCCAATTGACTCAAATTATGTCAATTAGTCTATCAGACGCTTCTAAAGACATGACATCATTTCATGGAATTTTCCAAGCTGTTTAAAGGCAGAAGTCAATTTAGTGTTTGTAAACTTCTGATCCACTGGAACTGTGATACAGTGAAATTATAAGTGAAATAATCAGTCTGTAAACAATTGTTGGGAAAATGACTTGTGTCATGCAAAGTAGATGTCCTAACTGACTTGCCAAAACTATAGTTTGTTGACAAGAAATTTGTGGAGTGGTTGAAAAACGAGTTTTAATGACTCCAACCTAGGTGTATGTAAACTTCAACTGTATGTTTCCCATGTTAATGAAGCCCCTTGAATTGAAACCGAGACAGAGAGCGATAGACAGAGAGACAGGGCGAGAGACAGACAGAGCGAGACAGAGAGAGAGAGACAGAGACACAGAGACACAGAGACACACAGAGAGACACAGAGAGTTCCTATGTGAGTTCTTGCTGCTTTATAGTGAGTGATAAGGAACAGAGCCAGTCAGGAGAGTAACACTGCCACCCTACTGCAACTCTCTCTCTCCATCTATCTTTTACACTTTACACACAGACACACACCTCCCCTGGTCTCGGTGGTTGGGTTACGGTTGAGAGGTAGGTCTGGGTTGTGGTTGGGTTACGGTTGAGAGGTAGGTCTGAGTGTGGTTGGGTTAGGGTTGAGAGGTAGGTCTGAGTGTGGTTGGGTTAGGGTTGAGAGGTAGGTCTGAGAGGTAGGTCTGAGTGTGGTTGGGTTAGGGTTGAGAGGTAGGTCTGGATTGTGGTTGGGTTATGGTTGAGAGGTAGGTCTGAGAGGTAGGTCTGAGTGTGGTTGGGTTAGGGTTGAGAGGTAGGTCTGAGAGGTAGGTCTGAGTGTGGCTGGGTTAGGGTTGAGAGGTAGGTCTGAGTGTGGTTGGGTTAGGGTTGAGAGGTAGGTCTGGATTGTGGTTGGGTTATGGTTGAGAGGTAGGTCTGAGAGGTAGGTCTGAGTGTGGTTGGGTTAGGGTTGAGAGGTAGGTCTGAGAGGTAGGTCTGAGAGTGGTTGAGTTAGGGTTGAGAGGTAGGTCTGGGTTGTGGTTGGGTTACGGTTGAGAGGAAGGTCTGAGTGGTAGGTCTGAGTGTGGTTGGGTTACGGTTGAAAGGTAGGTCTGAGTGTGGTTGGGTTAGGGTTGAAAGGTAGGTCTGAGAGTGGTTGAGTTAGGGTTGAGAGGTAGGTCTGGGTTGTGGTTGGGTTACGGTTGAGAGGAAGGTCTGAGTGGTAGGTCTGAGTGTGGTTGGGTTAGGGTTGAGAGGTAGGTCTGGGATGTGGTTGGGTTAGGGTTGAGAGTGGTTGGGTTAGGGTTGAGAGGTAGGTCTGAGTGGTTGGGTTAGGGGTGGGGTTGGGTTAGGGTTGAGAGGTAGGTCTGAGTGTGGTTGGGTTAGGGTTGAGAGGTAGGTCTGAGTGTGGTTGGGTTAGGGTTGAGAGGTTGGTCTGGGTGTGGTTGGGTTAGGTTTGAGAGGTAGGTCTGAGTGTGGTTGGGTTAGGGTGTGGTTGGGTTAGGGTTGAGAGGTAGGTCTGAGTGTGGTTGGGTTAGGGTGTGGTTGGGTTAGGGTTGAGAGGTAGGTCTGAGTGTGGTTGGGTTAGGGTGTGGTTGGGTTAGGGTTGAGAGGTAGGTCTGAGTGTGGTTGGGTTAGGGTTGAGAGGTAGGTCTGAGTGTGGTTGGGTTAGGGTGTGGTTGGGTTAGGGTTGAGAGGTAGGTCTGAGTGTGGTTGGGTTAGGGTTGAGAGGTAGGTCTGAGTGTGGTTGGGTTAGGGTTGAGAGGTAGGTCTGAGTGTGGTTGGGTTAGGGTTGAGAGGTAGGTCTGTCCACCTACTTGGCCTCGATGTCAGCCTTCTCTCGAACGGCCTGAGCCACCTGTTCTGAGTCGTAGTATTTCTTCTTGGCTTTGGCCAGGTCTTTCACAGAGTCCTGAAGCTCCACCTGGATACGATTCAACTGTTCTATACTCTACACACAACGCAGAGAGACAGCAGTCACACACACACATTATAGTCTACACACAGCACAGAGAGACAGCAGTCACACACACACACATTATAGTTTCTACACCTGCATTGCTTGCTGTTTGAGGTTTTAGGCTGGGTTTCTGTACAGCACTTTGTGACATCAGCTGATGTAAGAAGGGCTTTATAAATACATACATTTGATTGATTTAGTCTACACACAGAGGGACAGCGGTTACACATAGAAATAGTATATTAGATTAGGACACACACACACACACACACACACACCTTGTTGAGCTGCTGTTCCTTGTATAGCCGTACAGTTTTAGCAGGATCTGAGATCTCATTCTTGTAGTTGTCACACACGTTGATGCGAGACTGAGTCACCTGTACTGTCCCCTTCAGATAGGACCGCCACACAGCATACACATTCCTACACACAGTTTACGCAAGATGAAGACTGCTAGCCAATCAAGAACAGTGTCATGTTGTGGTCGAAGCTGATAGCAGAGGCCTGTCCTCTACTCACCTGTAGTCTGTGCCTTGGTCCTCTGGTTTGATGCCTGGCCAATCCCTCTTCAGGTACTGACTGGCCAGCTTCTGCAGAGCCTGTATAGATCAGCAACAACAGAGAGAGACGAGAGGAGAGAGTGCAGACAAATTAGATTACTGTTCTGCTGTATAGTGTGATATGGATTACTGTTCTCCTGTATAGTGTCAGTCTGATATAGGTTACTGTTCTCCTATATAGTGTCAGGGTAGCCTAGCGGTTAGAGCGTTGGACTAGTAACCGAAAGGTTGCAAGTTCAAATCCCCGAGCTGACAAGGTACAAATCTGTCGTTCTGCCCCTGAACAGGCAGTTAACCCACTGTTCCTAGGCCATCATTGAAAATAAGAATTTGTTCTTAACTGACTTCCCTAGTTAAATAAAGGTTAAAAAATATATAGGTAACCGTTCTCCTGTATAGTGTGATATAGGTTACTGTTCTCCTGTATAGTGTGATATAGGTTACTGTTCTCCTGTATAGTGTGATATAGGTTACTGTTCTCCTGTATAGTGTGATATAGGTTACTGTTCTCCTGTATAGTATGATATAGGTTACTGTTGTCCTGTATAGTGTCAGTCTGATATAGATTACTGTTCTCCTGTATAGTGTCAGTCTGATATAGGTTACTGTTACTCTCTCCACAAATAAGTCTCTCACTGTTGCCGCCTGCTACCGACCCCCTCAGCTCCCAGCTGTGCCCTGGACACCATTTGTGAATTGATCGCCCCCATCTAGCTTCAGAGTTTGTTCTGTTAGGTGACCTAAACTGGGATATGCTTAACACCCCGGCAGTCCTACAATCTAAGCGAGATGCCCTCAATCTCACACAAATCATCAAGGAACCCACCAGGTACAACCCTAAATCTGTAAACAAGGGCACCCTCATAGATGTCATCCTGAACAACTGGCCCTCCAAATACACCTCTGCTGTCTTCAACCAGGATCTCAGCGATCACTGCCTCATTGCCTGTATCCGCTACGGAGCCGCAGTCAAACGACCACCCTCATCACTGTCAAACACTCCCGAAAACACTTCTGTGAGCAGGCCTTTCTAATTGACCTGGCCCGGGTATCCTGGAAGGACATTGACCTCATCCCGTCAGTTGAGGATGCCTGGCCATTCTTTAAAAGTAACTTCCTCACAATTTTAGATAAGCATGCTCCGTTCAAAAAAATGCAGAACTAAGAACAGATATAGCCCTTGGTTCACTCCAGACCTGACTGCCCTCGACCAGCACAAAAACATCCTGTGGCGGACTGCAATAGCATCGAATAGTCCCCGCGTATTGCAACTGTTCAGGGAAGTCAGAAATCAATACACACAGTCAGTCAGGAAAGTTAAGGCCAGCTTCTTCAGGCAGAAGTTTGCATCCTGTAGCTCCAACTCCAAAAGTTCGGGGACACTGTGAAGTCCATGGAGAACAAAAAGCACCTCCTCCCAGCTGCCCACTGCACTGAGGCTAGGTAACACGGCCACCACCGATAAACCCATGATTATCGAAAACTTCAACAAGCATTTCTCAACGGCTGGCCATGCCTTCCACCTGGCTCCTCCAACCTCGGCCAACAGCTCCGCCCCGCAGCTACTCGCCCAAGCCTCTCCAGGTTCTCCTTTACCCAAATCCAGATAGCAGATGTTTTGAAAGAGCTGCAAAACCTGGACCCATACAAATCAGCTGGGCTTGACAATCTGGACGCTCTATTTCTGAAACTATCCGCCGCCATTGTCGCAACCCCTATTACCAGCCTGTTCAACCCCTCTTTCATATCGTCTGAGATCCCCAAGGATTGAAAGCTGCCGCAGTCATCCCCCTCTTCAAAGGGGGAGACACCCTGGACCCAAACTGTTACAGACCTATATCCATCCTGCCCTGCCTATCTAAGGTCTTCGAAAGCAAAGTCAA
This sequence comes from Oncorhynchus keta, assembly GCF_023373465.1. Taxonomy (NCBI): domain Eukaryota; kingdom Metazoa; phylum Chordata; class Actinopteri; order Salmoniformes; family Salmonidae; genus Oncorhynchus; species Oncorhynchus keta. The sequence continues at coordinate 52,847 of NW_026277902.1, read as the reverse complement.
CAAACAGGTCACTGACCATCTCGAATCCCACCGTACCTTCTCCGCTGTGCAATCTGGTTTCCGAGCCGGTCACGGGTGCACCTCAGCCACGCTCAAGGTACTAAACGATATCATAACCGCCATCGATAAAAGACAGTACTGTGCAGCCGTCTTCATCGACCTTGCCAAGGCTTTCGACTCTGTCAATCACCATATTCTTATCGGCAGACTCAGTTGCCTCAGTTTTTCGGATGACTGCCTTGCCTGGTTCACCAATTACTTTGCAGACAGAGTTCAGTGTGTCAAATCGGAGGGCATGCTGTCCGGTCCTCTGGCAGTCTCTATGGGGGTGCCACAGGGTTCAATTCTCGGGCCGACTCTTTTCTCTGTATATATCAATGATGCTGCTCTTGCTGCGGGCGATTCCCTGATCCACCTCTACGCAGACGACACCATTCTATATACTTCCGGCCCGTCTGTGCTATCTAACCTCCAAACGAGCTTCAATGCCATACAACACTCCTTCCGTGGCCTCCAACTGCTCTTAAACGCTAGTAAAACCAAATGCATGCTTTTCAACCGTTCGCTGCCTGCACCCGCACGCCTGACCAGCATCACCACCCTGGATGGTTCCGACCTTGAATATGTGGACATCTATAACTATCAAGGTGGCTGACTAGACTGTAAACTCTCCTTCCAGACTCATATCAAACATCTCCAATCGAAAATCAAATCAAGAGTCCGCTTTCTATTCCGCAACAAAGCCTTCACTCACGCCGCCAAACTTACCCTAGTAAAACTGACTATCCTACCGATCCTCGACTTCGGCGATGTCATCTACAAAATTGCTTCCAACACTCTACTCAGCAAACTGGATGCAGTTTATCACAGTGCCATCCGTTTTGTCACTAAAGCACCTTATACCACCCACCACTGCGACCTGTATGCTCTAGTCGGCTGGCCCTCGCTACATATTCGTCGCCAGACCCACTGGCTCCAGGTCATCTACAAGTCCATGCTAGGTAAAGCTCCGCCTTATCTCAGTTCACTGGTCACGATGGCAACACCCACCCGTAACACGCGCTCCAGCAGGTGTATCTCACTGATCATCCCTAAAGCCAACACCTCATTTGCCGCCTTTCGTTCCAGTTCTCTGCTGCCTGTGACTGGAACGAATTGCAAAAAAAAATCGCTGAAGTTGGAGACCTTTATCTCCCTCACCAACTTCAAACATCAGCTATCTGAGCAGCTAACCGATCGCTGCCGCTGTACATAGTCTATCGGTAAATAGCCCACCCATTTCTACCTACCTCATCCCCATACTGTTTTTATTTATTTTATTTTCTGCTCTTTTGCACACCAATATCTCTACCTGTACATGACCATCTGATCATTTGTGACTCCAGTGTTAATCTGCAAAGTTGTTGTTATTCGCCTACCTCTTCATGCCTTTTGCACACAATGTATATAAACTCTCCTTTTTTTCTACTGTATTGACTTGTTAATTGTTTACTCCATGTGTAACTCTGTGTTGTCTGTTCACACTGCTATGCTTTATCTTGGCCAGGTCGCAGTTGCAAATGAGAACTTGTTCTCAACTAGCCTACCTGGTTAAATAAAGGTGAAATAAAAATAAATTTAAAAAGTATAGTGTCAGGGTGATATAGGTTACTGTTCTCCTGTATAGTGTCAGTCTGATATAGGTTACTGTTGTCCTGTATAGTGTCAGTGTGATATAGGTTACTGTTGTCCTGTATAGTGTCAGTCTGATATAGGTTACTGTTCTCCTGTATAGTGTCAGTCTGATATAGGTTACTGTTGTCCTGTATAGTGTCAGTGTGATATAGGTTACTGTTGTCCTGTATAGTGGCAGTGTGATATAGGTTACTGTTGTCCTGTATAGTGGCAGTGTGATATAGGTTACTGTTGTCCTGTATAGTGGCAGTGTGATATAGGTTACTGTTCTCCTGTATAGTGTCAGCGTGATATAGGTTGCTGTTCTCCTGTATAGTGTCTGTTGGAGAGAGAGCGCTGTCCTGTATAGTGTCTGTTGGAGAGAGAGTGCTCTCCTGTATAGTGTCTGTTGGAGAGAGAGTGCTCTCCTGTATAGTGTCTGTTGGAGAGAGAGTGTTGTCCTGTATAGTGTCTGTTGGAGAGAGTGTTGTCCTGTATAGTGTCTGTTGGAGAGAGAGTGTTGTCCTGTATAATGTCTGTTGGAGAGAGAGTGTTGTCCTGTATAGTGTCTGTTGGAGAGAGAGTGTTGTCCTGTATAGTGTCTGTTGGAGAGAGAGTGTTGTCCTGTATAGTGTCTGTTGGAGAGAGAGTGTTGTCCTGTATAGTGTCTGTTGGAGAGAGAGTGTTGTCCTGTATAGTGTCTGTTGGAGAGAGAGTGTTGTCCTGTATAGTGTCTGTTGGAGAGAGAGTGCTCTCCTGTATAGTGTGATATAGGTTACTGTTCTCCTGTATAGTGTCTATTGGAGAGAGAGTGCTCTCCTGTATAGTGTCTGTTGGAGAGAGAGTGCTCTCCTGTATAGTGTCTGTTGGAGAGAGAGTGCTCTCCTGTATAGTGTCTGTTGGAGAGAGAGTGCTCTCCTGTATAGTGTCTGTTGGAGAGAGAATGCTCTCCTGTATAGTGTCTGTTGGAGAGAGAGTGTTGTCCTGTATAGTGTCTGTTGGAGAGAGAGTGCTCTCCTGTATAGTGTCTGTTGGAGAGAGAGTGCTCTCCTGTATAGTGTCTGTTGGAGAGAGAGTGCTCTCCTGTATAGTGTCTGTTGGAGAGAGAGTGTTGTCCTGTATAGTGTCTGTTGGAGAGAGAGTGCTCTCCTGTATAGTGTCTGTTGGAGAGAGAGTGCTCTCCTGTATAGTGTCTGTTGGAGAGAGAGTGCTCTCCTGTATAGTGTCTGTTGGAGAGAGAGTGTTGTCCTGTATAGTGTCTGTTGGAGAGAGTGCTGTCCTGTATAGTGTCTGTTGGAGAGAGAGTGTTGTCCTGTATAGTGTCTGTTGGAGAGAGAGCGCTGTCCTGTATAGTGTCTGTTGGAGAGAGAGTGCTCTCCTGTATAGTGTCTGTTGGAGAGAGAGTGCTCTCCTGTATAGTGTCTGTTGGAGAGAGAGTGTTGTCCTGTATAGTGTCTGTTGGAGAGAGTGTTGTCCTGTATAGTGTCTGTTGGAGAGAGAGTGTTGTCCTGTATAGTGTCTGTTGGAGAGAGAGTGTTGTCCTGTATAGTGTCTGTTGGAGAGAGAGTGTTGTCCTGTATAGTGTCTGTTGGAGAGAGAGTGTTGTCCTGTATAGTGTCTGTTGGAGAGAGAGTGTTGTCCTGTATAGTGTCTGTTGGAGAGAGAGTGTTGTCCTGTATAGTGTCTGTTGGAGAGAGAGTGTTGTCCTGTATAGTGTGATATAGGTTACTGTTCTCCTGTATAGTGTCTGTTGGAGAGAGAGTGCTCTCCTGTATAGTGTCTGTTGGAGAGAGAGTGTTGTCCTGTATAGTGTCTGTTGGAGAGAGAGTGCTCTCCTGTATAGTGTCTGTTGGAGAGAGAGTGCTCTCCTGTATAGTGTCTGTTGGAGAGAGAGTGCTCTCCTGTATAGTGTCTGTTGGAGAGAGAGTGTTGTCCTGTATAGTGTCTGTTGGAGAGAGTGCTGTCCTGTATAGTGTCTGTTGGAGAGAGAGTGTTGTCCTGTATAGTGTCTGTTGGAGAGAGAGCGCTGTCCTGTATAGTGTCTGTTGGAGAGAGAGTGCTCTCCTGTATAGTGTCTGTTGGAGAGAGAGTGCTCTCCTGTATAGTGTCTGTTGGAGAGAGAGTGCTCTCCTGTATAGTGTCTGTTGGAGAGAGAGTGTTGTCCTGTATAGTGTCTGTTGGAGAGAGTGCTGTCCTGTATAGTGTCTGTTGGAGAGAGAGTGTTGTCCTGTATAGTGTCTGTTGGAGAGAGAGCGCTGTCCTGTATAGTGTCTGTTGGAGAGAGAGTGTTGTCCTGTATAGTGTCTGTTGGAGAGAGTGTTGTCCTGTATAGTGTCTGTTGGAGAGAGAGTGTTGTCCTGTATAGTGTCTGTTGGAGAGAGAGTGTTGTCCTGTATAGTGTCTGTTGGAGAGAGAGTGTTGTCCTGTATAGTGTCTGTTGGAGAGAGAGTGTTGTCCTGTATAGTGTCTGTTGGAGAGAGAGTGTTGTCCTGTATAGTGTCTGTTGGAGAGAGAGTGTTGTCCTGTATAGTGTCTGTTGGAGAGAGAGTGTTGTCCTGTATAGTGTCTGTTGGAGAGAGAGTGCTCTCCTGTATAGTGTGATATAGGTTACTATTGTCCTGTATAGTGTCTGTTGGAGAGGGTTGTCCTGTATAGTGTCTGTTGGAGAGAGAGTGTTGTCCTGTATAGTGTCCGTTGGAGAGAGAGTGTTGTCCTGTATAGTGTCTGTTGGAGAGAGAGTGCTCTCCTGTATAGTGTCTGTTGGAGAGAGTGTTGTCCTGTATAGTGTCTGTTGGAGAGAGAGTGCTCTCCTGTATAGTGTCTGTTGGAGAGAGAGTGCTCTCCTGTATAGTGTGATATAGGTTACTATTGTCCTGTATAGTGTCTGTTGGAGAGTGTTGTCCTGTATAGTGTCTGTTGGAGAGAGTGCTCTCCTGTATAGTGTCTGTTGGAGAGAGAGTGCTCTCCTGTATAGTGTGATATAGGTTACTGTTCTCCTGTATAGTGTCTGTTGGAGAGAGAGTGCTCTCCTGTATAGTGTCTGTTGGAGAGAGAGTGTTGTCCTGTATAGTGTCTGTTGGAGAGAGAGTGTTGTCCTGTATAGTGTCTGTTGGAGAGAGAGTGTTGTCCTGTATAGTGTCTGTTGGAGAGAGAGTGTTGTCCTGTATAATGTCTGTTGGAGAGAGAGTGCTCTCCTGTATAGTGTCTGTTGGAGAGAGAGTGCTCTCCTGTATAGTGTGATATAGGTTACTGTTCTCCTGTATAGTGTCTGTTGGAGAGAGAGTGCTCTCCTGTATAGTGTCTGTTGGAGAGAGAGTGTTGTCCTGTATAGTGTCTGTTGGAGAGAGAGTGCTCTCCTGTATAGTGTCTGTTGGAGAGAGAGTGCTCTACTGTATAGTGTCTGTTGGAGAGAGAGTGTTGTCCTGTATAGTGTCTGTTGGAGAGAGAGTGCTCTCCTGCATAGTGTCTGTTGGAGAGAGAGTGCTCTCCTGTATAGTGTCTGTTGGAGAGAGAGTGCTCTCCTGTATAGTGTCTGTTGGAGAGAGAGTGCTCTCCTGTATAGTGTCTGTTGGAGAGAGAGTGTTGTCCTGTATAGTGTCTGTTGGAGAGAGCGCTGTCCTGTATAGTGTCTGTTGGAGAGAGAGTGTTGTCCTGTATAGTGTCTGTTGGAGAGAGAGCGCTGTCCTGTATAGTGTCTGTTGGAGAGAGAGTGTTGTCCTGTATAGTGTCTGTTGGAGAGAGAGTGTTGTCCTGTATAGTGTCTGTTGGAGAGAGTGCTCTCCTGTATAGTGTCTGTTGGAGAGAGAGTGTTGTCCTGTATAGTGTCTGTTGGAGAGAGAGTGCTCTCCTGTATAGTGTCTGTTGGAGAGAGTGCTCTCCTGTATAGTGTCTGTTGGAGAGAGAGTGTTGTCCTGTATAGTGTCTGTTGGAGAGAGAGTGCTCTCCTGTATAGTGTCTGTTGGAGAGAGAGTGCTCTCCTGTATAGTGTCTGTTGGAGAGAGAGTGTTGTCCTATATAGTGTGATATAGGTTACTAATGTCCTGTATAGTGTCTGTTGGAGAGAGAGTGCTCTCCTGTATAGTGTCTGTTGGAGAGAGAGTGTTGTCCTGTATAGTGTCTGTTGGAGAGAGAGTGTTGTCCTGTATAGTGTCTGTTGGAGAGAGAGTGTTGTCCTGTATAGTGTCTGTTGGAGAGAGAGTGCTCTCCTGTATAGTGTGATATAGGTTACTATTGTCCTGTATAGTGTCTGTTGGAGAGAGAGTGTTGTCCTGTATAGTGTCTGTTGGAGAGAGAGTGTTGTCCTGTATAGTGTCTGTTGGAGAGAGAGTGTTGTCCTGTATAGTGTCTGTTGGAGAGAGAGTGTTGTCCTGTATAGTGTCTGTTGGAGAGAGAGTGCTCTCCTGTATAGTGTGATATAGGTTACTGTTCTCCTGTATAGTGTCTGTTGGAGAGAGAGTGCTCTCCTGTATAGTGTCTGTTGGAGAGAGAGTGTTGTCCTGTATAGTGTCTGTTGGAGAGAGAGTGCTCTCCTGTATAGTGTCTGTTGGAGAGAGAGTGCTCTTCTGTATAGTGTCTGTTGGAGAGAGAGTGCTCTCCTGTATAGTGTCTGTTGGAGAGAGAGTGTTGTCCTGTATAGTGTCTGTTGGAGAGAGAGTGCTCTCCTGTATAGTGTCTGTTGGAGAGAGAGTGCTCTCCTGTATAGTGTCTGTTGGAGAGAGAGTGTTGTCCTGTATAGTGTCTGTTGGAGAGAGCGCTGTCCTGTATAGTGTCTGTTGGAGAGAGAGTGTTGTCCTGTATAGTGTCTGTTGGAGAGAGAGCGCTGTCCTGTATAGTGTCTGTTGGAGAGAGAGTGTTGTCCTGTATAGTGTCTGTTGGAGAGAGAGTGTTGTCCTGTATAGTGTCTGTTGGAGAGAGAGTGCTCTCCTGTATAGTGTCTGTTGGAGAGAGAGTGTTGTCCTGTATAGTGTCTGTTGGAGAGAGAGTGCTCTCCTGTATAGTGTCTGTTGGAGAGAGATTGCTCTCCTGTATAGTGTCTGTTGGAGAGAGAGTGTTGTCCTGTATAGTGTCTGTTGGAGAGAGAGTGCTCTCCTGTATAGTGTCTGTTGGAGAGAGAGTGCTCTCCTGTATAGTGTCTGTTGGAGAGAGAGTGTTGTCCTGTATAGTGTCTGTTGGAGAGAGCGCTGTCCTGTATAGTGTCTGTTGGAGAGAGAGTGTTGTCCTGTATAGTGTCTGTTGGAGAGAGAGCGCTGTCCTGTATAGTGTCTGTTGGAGAGAGAGTGTTGTCCTGTATAGTGTCTGTTGGAGAGAGTGTTGTCCTGTATAGTGTCTGTTGGAGAGAGAGTGTTGTCCTGTATAGTGTCTGTTGGAGAGAGAGTGTTGTCCTGTATAGTGTCTGTTGGAGAGAGAGTGTTGTCCTGTATAGTGTCTGTTGGAGAGAGTGTTGTCCTGTATAGTGTCTGTTGGAGAGAGAGTGTTGTCCTGTATAGTGTATGTTGGAGAGAGAGTGTTGTCCTGTATAGTGTCTGTTGGAGAGAGAGTGTTGTCCTGTATAGTGTATGTTGGAGAGAGAGTGTTGTCCTGTATAGTGTCTGTTGGAGAGAGAGTGTTGTCCTGTATAGTGTCTGTTGGAGAGAGAGTGCTCTCCTGTATAGTGTGATATAGGTTACTATTGTCCTGTATAGTGTCTGTTGGAGAGTGTTGTCCTGTATAGTGTCTGTTGGAGAGAGAGTGTTGTCCTGTATAGTGTCTGTTGTCCTGTATAGTGTCTGTTGGAGAGAGAGTGCTCTCCTGTATAGTGTCTGTTGGAGAGAGAGTGTTGTCCTGTATAGTGTCTGTTGGAGAGAGAGTGCTCTCCTGTATAGTGTGATATAGGTTACTATTGTCCTGTATAGTGTCTGTTGGAGAGAGAGTGCTCTCCTGTATAGTGTGATATAGGTTACTGTTCTCCTGTATAGTGTCTGTTGGAGAGAGAGTGCTCTCCTGTATAGTGTCTGTTGGAGAGAGAGTGTTGTCCTGTATAGTGTCTGTTGGAGAGAGAGTGTTGTCCTGTATAGTGTCTGTTGGAGAGAGAGTGTTGTCCTGTATAGTGTCTGTTGGAGAGAGAGTGCTCTCCTGTATAGTGTGATATAGGTTACTATTGTCCTGTATAGTGTCTGTTGGAGAGAGAGTGTTGTCCTGTATAGTGTCTGTTGGAGAGAGAGTGTTGTCCTGTATAGTGTCTGTTGGAGAGAGAGTGTTGTCCTGTATAGTGTCTGTTGGAGAGAGAGTGTTGTCCTGTATAGTGTCTGTTGGAGAGAGAGTGTTGTCCTGTATAGTGTCTGTTGGAGAGAGAGTGCTCTCCTGTATAGTGTGATATAGGTTACTATTGTCCTGTATAGTGTCTGTTGGAGAGTGTTGTCCTATATAGTGTCCGTTGGAGAGAGAGTGCTCTCCTGTATAGTGTCTGTTGGAGAGAGAGTGTTGTCCTGTATAGTGTCTGTTGGAGAGAGAGTGTTGTCCTGTATAGTGTCTGTTGGAGAGAGAGTGTTGTCCTGTATAGTGTCTGTTGGAGAGAGAGTGCTCTCCTGTATAGTGTCTGTTGGAGAGAGAGTGTTGTCCTGTATAGTGTCTGTTGGAGAGAGAGTGTTGTCCTGTATAGTGTCTGTTGGAGAGAGAGTGCTCTCCTGTATAGTGTCTGTTGGAGAGAGAGTGCTCTCCTGTATAGTGTCTGTTGGAGAGAGAGTGTTGTCCTGTATAGTGTCTGTTGGAGAGAGAGTGCTCTCCTGTATAGTGTCTGTTGGAGAGAGAGTGCTCTCCTGTATAGTGTCTGTTGGAGAGAGAGTGTTGTCCTGTATAGTGTCTGTTGGAGAGAGAGTGTTGTCCTGTATAGTGTCTGTTGGAGAGAGAGTGTTGTCCTGTATAGTGTCTGTTGGAGAGAGAGTGTTGTCCTGTATAGTGTCTGTTGGAGAGAGAGTGCTCTCCTGTATAGTGTCTGTTGGAGAGAGAGTGTTGTCCTGTATAGTGTCTGTTGGAGAGAGAGTGCTCTCCTGTATAGTGTCTGTTGGAGAGAGAGTGTTGTCCTGTATAGTGTCTGTTGGAGAGAGAGTGTTGTCCTGTATAGTGTCTGTTGGAGAGAGAGTGTTGCCCTGTAGTGTCTGTTGGAGAGAGAGTGTTGTCCTGTATAGTGTCTGTTGGAGAGAGAGTGTTGTCCTGTATAGTGTCTGTTGGAGAGAGAGTGTTGTCCTGTATAGTGTCTGTTGGAGAGAGTGTTGTCCTGTATAGTGTCTGTTGGAGAGAGAGTGTTGTCCTGTATAGTGTCTGTTGGAGAGAGAGTGTTGTCCTGTATAGTGTCTGTTGGAGAGAGAGTGTTGTCCTGTATAGTGTCTGTTGGAGAGAGAGTGTTGTCCTATATAGTGTCTGTTGGAGAGAGAGTGTTGTCCTGTATAGTGTCTGTTAGAGAGAGAGTGTTGTCCTGTATAGTGTCTGTTGGAGAGAGAGTGTTGTCCTGTATAGTGTCTGTTGGAGAGAGAGTGCTCTCCTGTATAGTGTCTGTTGGAGAGAGAGTGTTGTCCTGTATAGTGTCTGTTGGAGAGAGAGTGTTGTCCTGTATAGTGTCTGTTGGAGAGAGAGTGTTGTCCTGTATAGTGTCTGTTAGAGAGAGAGTGTTGTCCTGTATAGTGTCTGTTGGAGAGAGAGTGTTGTCCTGTATAGTGTCTGTTGGAGAGAGAGTGCTCTCCTGTATAGTGTCTGTTGGAGAGAGAGTGTTGTCCTGTATAGTGTCTGTTGGAGAGAGAGTGTTGTCCTGTATAGTGTCTGTTGGAGAGAGAGTGCTCTCCTGTATAGTGTCTGTTGGAGAGAGAGTGTTGTCCTGTATAGTGTCTGTTGGAGAGAGAGTGTTGTCCTGTATAGTGTCTGTTGGAGAGAGAGTGCTCTCCTGTATAGTGTCTGTTGGAGAGAGAGTGTTGTCCTGTATAGTGTCTGTTGGAGAGAGAGTGTTGTCCTGTATAGTGTCTGTTGGAGAGAGAGTGTTGTCCTGACAACAGAAAACACTCATTAATAAAACAGCAACAACAACAAAGCGCTGGTTCCAATCAGGACAACTAGAGCTTTAAGGCACCTTGATGATGTCCTCCCCTCTCAAGCCCCTCTCTCTGTCAAACCCCTCTCTCCTCTCTCCCTCAAGCCCCCTCTCTCTGTCAAACCCCTCTCTCCTCTCTCCCTCAAGCCCCCTCTCTCTCCTCAAACCCCTCTCTCCCCTCTCCCCTCAAGCCTCTCTCTCCCTCAAGCCCCTCTCTCTCAAGCCCCTCTCTCCGTCAAACCCCTCCTCTCTCCCCTCAAGCCTCTCTCTCCCTCAAGCCCCTCTCTCTCTCAAGCCCCTCTCTCCCTCAAACCCCTCTCTCCTCTCTCCCTCAAGCCCCTCTCTCCCTCAAGCCCCTCTCTCCCTCAAACCCCTCTCTCCTCTCTCCCTCCAGCCCCTCTCTCTCTCAAGCCCCTCTCTCCCTCAAGCCCCTCTCTCCCTCAAGCCCCTCTCTCCGTCAAACCCCTCTCCTCCTCTCTCCCTCAAGCCCCTCTCTCCCTCAAGCCCCTCTCTCCCTCAAGCCCCTCTCTCTCTCAAGCCCCTCTCTCCCTCAAACCCCTCTTTCCTCTCTCCCTCAAGCCCCTCTCTCCCTCAAGCCCCTCTCTCCCTCAAACCCCTCTCTCCTCTCTCCCTCAAGCCCCTCTCTCTCTCAAGCCCCTCTCTCCCTCAAGCCCCTCTCCCTCAAGCCCCTCTCTCCGTCAAACCCCTCTCTCCTCTCTCCCTCAAGCCCCTCTCTCCCTCAAGCCCCTCTCTCTCTCAAGCCCATCTCTCTCTCAAGCCCCTCTCTCCTCTCTCCCTCAAGCCCCTCTCTCCTTCAAGCCCCTCTCTCTCCTCTCTCCCTCAAGCCCCTCTCTCTCTCAAGCCCCTCTCTCTCTCAAGCCCCTCTCTCCCTCAAACCCCTCTCTCCTCTCTCCCTCAAGCCCCTCTCTCCCTCAAGCCCCTCTCTCCTCAAGCCCCTCTCTCCCTCAAGCCCCTCTCCCCAAGCCCCTCTCTCCGTCAAACCCCTCTCTCCTCTCTCCCTCAAGCCCCTCTCTCTCTCAAGCCCCTCTCTCTCAAGCCCCTCTCTCCTCTCTCCCTCAAGCCCCTCTCTCCTCTCTCCCTCAAGCCCCCTCTCTCCTCTCTCCCTCAAGCCCCTCTCTCCTCTCAATTCAATTCAATTCAATTCAAGGGCTTTATTGGCATGGGAAACATGTGTTAACATTGCCAAAGCAAGTGAGGTAGACAACATACAAAGTGAATATATAAAGTGAAAAACAACCAAAATTAACAGTAAACATTACACATACAACAGTTTCAAAACAGTAAAGACATTACAAATGTCATATTATATATATATATATATATATATATATATATACACACATATATATACACAATGTACAAATAATTAAAGGACACAAGATAAAATAAATAAGCATAAATATGGGTTGTATTTACAATGGTGTTTGTTCTTCACTGGTTGCCCTTTTCTCGTGGCAACAGGTCACAAATCTTGCTGCTGTGATGGCACACTGTGGAATTTCACCCAGTAGGTATGGGAGTTTTTCAAAATTGGATATGTTTTCGAATTCTTTGTGGATCTGTGTGATCTGGGGAAATATGTCTCTCTAATATGGTCATACATTGGGCAGGAGGTTAGGAAGTGCAGCTCAGTTTCCACCTCATTTTGTGGGCAGTGAGCACATAGCCTGTCTTCTCTTGAGAGCCATGTCTGCCTACGGCGGCCTTTCTCAATAGCAAGGCTATGCTCACTGAGTCTGTACATAGCTTTCCTTAATTTTGGGTCAGTCACAGTGGTCAGGTATTCTGCCGCTGTGTACTCTGTGTAGGGCCAAATAGCATTCTAGTTTGCTCTGTTTTTTTGTTAATTCTTTCCAATGTGTTAAGTAATTATCTTTTTGTTTTCTCATGATTTGGTTGGGTCTAATTGTGCTGTTGTCCTCTCCTCAAGCTCCTCTCTCCTCTCTCCCTCAAGCTCCTCTCTCCTCTCTCCCTCAAGCCCCTCTCTCCCTCAAGCCCCTCTCTCCCTCAAGCTCCCTCTCTCCTCTCTCCCTCAAGCCCCTCTCTCCCTCAAGCCCCTCTCTCCCTCAAGCCCCTCTCTCCCTCAAGCCCCTCTCTCCTCTCTCCCTCAAGCCCCTCTCTCCTCTCTCCCTCAAGCCCCTCTCTCCCCTCAAGCCCCTCTCTCCCTCAAGCCCCTCTCTCCCTCAAGCCCCTCTCTCCTCCTCTCCCCTTTCTCAATTTCTCTCTTCTCTATCGCACAGATGGCAAATGAGGCCACAAACATATATCCACTATCCTCATGTGATTGCTTCAAACCTCCAGCACTGCCCGTGGTTTTGGGGGAGTGCTGGCCTGGGGAGAAAGCTCCATCCTGGGGGACCACTGACCCCTCTAACTCCCCATCATGGGACACACATGGCACAGATATGACCAATGACAGCATCACAGCTGTAATAGAAAAACAACACACACACACCACCACCACCACCACCACCTAACCAAAACAGTCAGAGCAGAGTGGGTGGTGCTGAAGGAAAGGGCTGAGAGGTTAAACTGACACAGTAAAGTGGCCTCTCCTCTCTCTGCCTCTGACATCATTAAAGGGGGGCTGCAACGGAGAGAGAGAGAGAGAGAGAGAGAGGCATTCAACAGCTCTTAATGGTGCAGTGATCTTCTATTTACCTTCCTCCACCCCCTCTAAATCCCCTCCACCGCCTTTTCCTCCCCGTCCGCCTCCTCTTCCTCCCGCTCCGCCTCCTCTTTCTGTTCTTCCAACTCCCCCTCTTCTTCCACCTCAAAGTAGGGGCTCAAAATAACTCAGACTACGCACCCTGTCACCTCCGGCCTGCACACAAACATGCACACGCACAGAAAGAGAGAGAAAAGAGCAGGGGAAGAGAGACGCCCATATCCCACAGGCATGCAGCCTCTCATCTAATCTTTCTCTGCTCAGAGAGAGAGAGAGAGAGAGAGAGAGAGAGAGAGAGAGAGAGAGAGAGGAAGCAAGGAGAGAGAGAGAGGAAGAGAGAGAGGAGAGAGAGGAAGAGAGAGGAGGAGAGGAGAGAGAGGAAGAGAGAGAGGAAGAGAGAAGAGAGGAGAGAGAGGAAGAGAGGAGAGAGAGAAGAGGAGGGAGAGAGGAGAGAAGAGGAGTGAGAGAGGAGAGAAGAGGAGAGAGAGGAAGAGAGGAGAGAAGAGGAGAGAGAGGAAGAGAGGAGAGAAGAGGAGAGAGAGGAAGAGAGGAGAGAGAAGAGGAGTGAGAGGGAGGGGAGAGAGGAAGAGAGGAGAGAGAGAAGAGGAGAGAGGAAGCAAGGAGAGAGAGAGAAGAGGAGTGAGAGGGAGGGGAGAGAGAGAGGAAGAGAGGAGAGAGAGAAGAGGAGAGAGAGAGAAGAGGAGTGAGAGGAGAGAAGAGGAGAGAGAGGAAGAGGAGGAGAGAGAGGAAGAGAGGAGAGAGAGAAGAGTAGTGAGAGGGAGAGAGGAAGAGAGGAGAGAGAGAGAGAAGAGGAGTGAGAGGGAGGGAGAGAGAGAGGAAGAGAGGAGAGAGAGAGAAGAGGAGTGAGAGGGAGAGAGGAAGAGAGGAGAGAGAGAGAAGAGGAGAGAGAGGGAGAGAGAGAGAAGAGGAGTGAGAGGGAGTGGAGAGAGAGAGGAAGAGAGGAGAGAGAGAGAAGAGGAGGAGAGGGAGAGAGGAAGAGAGGAGAGAGAGAGAAGAGGAGAGAGAGGGAGAGAGAGAAGAGGAGTGAGAGGGAGTGGAGAGAGAGAGGAAGAGAGGAGAGAGAGAGAAGAGGAGTGAGAGGGAGAGAGAGAGAGAGAAGAGGAGAGAGAGGGAGAGAGAGAGAGAGAGAGAGAGAGAGAGAGAGAGAGGGAGAGAGAGGGAGGGGAGAGAGAGAGAGAGGAGAGAGAGAGAGAGAGAGAGAGGAGAGAGAGAGGAGAGAGGAAGAGAGGAGAGAGAGAGAAGAGGAGAGAGAGGGAGAGAGAGAAGAGGAGAGAGAGAGGAGAGGAGAGAGAGAGGAAGAGAGGAGAGAGAGAGAAGAGGAGAGAGAGGGAGAGAGAGAGAGAGAGAGAGAGAGGGAGGGGAGAGAGAGAGAAAGAGAGAGAGAGAGAGAGGAGTGAGAGGGAGGGGAGAGAGAGAGAGGAGGAGAGAGAGAGAAGAGGAGTGAGAGGGAGGGGAGAGAGAGAAGAGGAGAGAGAGAGAGAGAGAGAAGAGGAGTGAGAGGGAGAGAGAGAGAGAAGAGGAGAGAGAGAGAGAAGAGGAGTGAGAGGGAGTGCTGACAGGTCAGATTACTAGCGTCTGGTGGCATGACCCTGCTCCCAAAATGAAACACCTTCTCTTCATCTCCCCATCCTTCTCACCATCCCTCCCTCAAGGGCCATTTAATGCAATGCTATAGGCCTAACCTGTGAAATTTGACCTTAACCAATGGAGAGGTTACTAAGTGATGGAAGGTGGTGACAGGCCGTCCCACAGGCAGATGCGGGTCTAGTCTGCCCTCTCCTGCTGATTGGTTGACTAAACAACAAATGTGGTCATGTCATACTTCTCTTTGGTTCGATCTTCTCCGTACCAGACCAGGACGGCCGCGTTTTATCAGGACCAGACCAGGACCGTGTCTAGTCAGTACCAGACCAGGACTGTGTTTTGTCAGGACCAGACCAGGACCGTGTCTTGTCAGTACAGTACCAGGACCGTGTCTTGTCAGTACAATACCAGACCAGGACCGTGTCTTGTCAGTACAGTACCAGGACCGTGTCTTGTCTTGTCAGTACAGTACCAGGACCGTGTCTTGTCAGTACCAGACCAGGACCGTGTCTTGTCAGTACCAGACCAGGACCGTGTCTTGTCAGTACAGTACCAGGACCGTGTCTTGTCAGTACAGTACCAGGACCGTGTCTTGTCAGTACAGTACCAGGACCGTGTCTTGTCAGTACCAGACCAGGACCGTGTCTAGTCAGTACCAGACCAGGACCGTGTCTTGTCAGTACCAGACCAGGACCGTGTCTTGTCAGTACAGTACCAGACCAGGACCGTGTCTTGTCAGGACCAGACCAGGACCGTGTCTTGTCAGTACAGTACCAGGACCGTGTCTTGTCTGTACCAGCCCAGGAGCGTGTCTTGTCAGTACGGTACCAGACCAGGACCGTGTCTTGTCAGTACAGTACCAGGACCGTGTCTTGTCAGTACCAGACCAGGACCGTGTCTTGTCAGTACCAGACCAGGACCGTGTCTTGTCAGTACAGTACCAGACCAGGACCGTGTCTTGTCAGGACCAGACCAGGACCGTGTCTTGTCAGTACAGTAGTACCAGGACCGTGTCTTGTCAGTACAGTACCAGACCAGGACCGTGTCTTGTCAGTACAGTACCAGACCAGGACCGTGTCTTGTCAGGACCAGACCAGGACCGTGTCTTGTCAGTATAGTATCAGGACCGTGTCTTGTCAGTATAGTACCAGACCAGGACCGTGTCTTGTCAGTACAGTACCAGACCAGGACCGTGTCTTGTCAGTACAGTACCAGGACCGTGTCTTGTCAGTACAGTACCAGACCAGGACCGTGTCTTGTCAGTACCAGACCAGGACCGTGTCTTGTCAGTACCAGACCAGGACCGTGTCTTGTCAGTACAGTACCAGACCAGGACCGTGTCTTGTCAGGACCAGACCAGGACCGTGTCTTGTCAGTACAGTACCAGACCAGGACCGTGTCTTGTCAGGACCAGACCAGGACCGTGTCTTGTCAGTATAGTATCAGGACCGTGTCTTGTCAGTATAGTACCAGACCAGGACCGTGTCTTGTCAGTACCAGACCAGGACCGTGTCTTGTCAGGACCAGACCAGGACCGTGTCTTGTCAGTATAGTATCAGGACCGTGTCTTGTCAGTATAGTATCAGGACCGTGTCTTGTCAGTACAGTACCAGGACCGTGTCTTGTCAGTACAGTACCAGGACCGTGTCTTGTCAGTATAGTATCAGGACCGTGTCTTGTCAGGACCAGACCAGGACCGTGTCTTGTCAGTATAGTATCAGGACCGTGTCTTGTCAGTATAGTACCAGGACCGTGTCTTGTCAGTATAGTATCAGGACCGTGTCTTGTCAGTATAGTATCAGGACCGTGTCTTGTCAGTACAGTACCAGGACCGTGTCTTGTCAGTACAGTACCAGGACCGTGTCTTGTCAGTATAGTATCAGGACCGTGTCTTGTCAGGACCAGACCAGGACCGTGTCTTGTCAGTATAGTATCAGGACCGTGTCTTGTCAGTATAGTATCAGGACCGTGTCTTGTCAGTATAGTATCAGGACCGTGTCTTGTCAGTATAGTATCAGGACCGTGTCTTGTCAGTATAGTATCAGGACCGTGTCTTGTCAGTATAGTACCAGACCAGGACCGTGTCTTGTCGGTCCTTGTCTCATCGCGCACCATCGACTCCTGTGGCGGGCCGGGCTCAGTGCGCGCTAACCAAGGTGGCCAGGTACACGGTGTTTCCTCCGACACATTGGTGCGGCTGGCTTCCGGGTTGGATGCGCTGTGTTAAGAAGCAGTGCGGCTTGGTTGGGTTTTGTATCGGAGGACGCATGACTTTCAACCTTCGTCTCTCCCGAGCCCGTACGGGAGTTGTAGTGATGAGACAAGATAGTAGCTACTACAACAATTGGATACCACGAAAAAAGGGGAAAAGGGGTAAAATGCAACTTTTTTTTTTTTACAATTAAAACTTTAAAAAAAAAAATAAAGTAGAGTGTGTGGTGTTAGTCTGCATATTGTCTGGACCTCTGCAATATGCAGTCAGCCAAAGGAGGAGAGAAAAAGACGAAGAGCACATTCTCTCTGCACACACACCTTTGAGTTGCACCATAGCTGTGCTTCTAGAAGCGACCAGAGAGAGTTGAGTTGCTGAACCACATCAGGAACACTGAATTGGCCAGGGGAGAGGGTGACACGTGAATGTGAAAAGTATGTATGGTATTCGTGTGTGTGAGTGAGGTGTCACTTGCGTCATCTGCTCAAAGACACACACAGCAATTATGCAAATGAGCCGGACAGTGGAGGAGGGAGAGATGAGAGAATGAGAGAGGGGGGGCGGACAGAGGAGCTGCAGTGCAGACTCCAGACTGACATTTGTTCTCTAGACAAGCAAGAGAGATGCTGCAACACAAACACCCTACACTACACACACTAATACAGACACACACACACACACACACACACACACACACACACACACACACACACACACACACAAACACCCTACCTACACACACACACACACACACACACACACACACACACAAACACCCTACACTACACACACTAACAGACACACACAAACACCCTACACTACACACACTAACAGACACACACACACACACCCTACACACACTAATACAGACACACACACAAACACCCTACACTACACACACTAATACACACACACACACCCTACACTACACACACTAATACACACACACACCCTACACTACACACACTAATACAGACACACACAAACACCCTACACTACACACACACACACACACACACAAACACCCTACACGACACACACACACACACACAACTACTACTACTACTACTACTACTACTTGTAATGATAAATTATTTAGAATTGATGATGCCAAGAGTGTGCAAAGCTGTCATCAAGGCAAAGGGTGTCTACTTTGAAGAATCTCAATATATATATGATTTGTTTAATACTTGTTTGGTTACCAAGAACCACCAAGACTCCTCCTAGAGCTGGCCGCCCGGCCAAACTGAGCAATTGGGGGAGAAGGTCCTTGGTCAGGAGGTGACCAAGAACCACCAAGACTCCTCCTAGAGCTGGCCGCCCGCCCAAACTGAGCAATTGGGGGAGAAGGGCCTTGGTCAGGGAGGAAGTCAGAGCTCTAGAAAGAAGCCCAAGTTCCCGAGTTGTAATTCCAAGTTCGATGATCTTTCAACAAAAAAAAAGAATCCCCAGTTGTCTTGAACATACTGAAGTCGGAAGTGTGAAAATCCCGAGTTCCCAGTTGTTTTGAATGCCTACTGCCTTGTGCGCATCGCTGCGCTTATAATGTGAATAAATAATAGTTGATCAACATTTTAAGCTAAACGTTCTGATCTGTTGCATCACTCATTGCTTTTGAATGTTTTTCTTTTATGTAGCCTAGGCCTACTGGTTGTATGAATTTGGGATCTATCGCCCCACAACTGTCCCAGAGTTTGTTTGGAATAGGCCATTTCTTTCTTGACAAGCTGACCAATAGAATAGGCAGCCTAAACTTTTCTACTAGAGTAGATTGACATAGGCTAGTGATGTTGTGGTTTGTGCTCTTGTTGGCTGAGGAAAAGGAAATGTGGACAGCATTTCTAACATGTTCAAAGTGCTCATCAGAATTCGGTAAGAATTCCAGTCCAGTCTGACCCTACCACAGAACTATTCCAGTCCAGTCTAACCCTACCACAGAACTATTCCAGTCCATTCTAACCCTACCTCAGAACTATTCCAGTCCATTCTAACCCTATTCCAGTCTGACCCTACCACAGAACTATTCCAGTCCATTCTAACTATTCCTACCTCAGAACTATTCCAGTCCAGTGACCCTACCACAGAACTATTCCAGTCCATTGACCCTACCACAGAACTATTCCAGTAGTCCCCTACCCAGAACTATTCCAGTCCAGTCTGACCCTACCACAGAACTATTCCAGTCCAGTCTAACCCTACCACAGAACTATTCCAGTCTGACCCTATCACAGAACTATTCAGAACTATTCCAGTCCAGAACTCTCCAGTCTGACCCTACCACAGAACTATTCCAGTCCAGTCTAACCCTACCACAGAACTATTCCAGTCCAGTCTGACCCTACCACAGAACTATTCCATTCCAGTCCAGAACTCCATAACCCTACCACAGAACTATTCCAGTCAGAACCCTATTTCCAGTCTGACCCTACCACAGAACTATTCTAGTCTGACCCTACCACAGAACTATTCCAGTCTGACCCTACCACAGAACTATTCCAGTCTCTGAACTATTCCAGTCCAGTCTACCCTACCACAGAACTATTCCCAGTCTGACCCTACCACAGAACTATTCCCCAGTCCAGTCTGACC
Source organism: Oncorhynchus keta (assembly GCF_023373465.1). Taxonomy (NCBI): domain Eukaryota; kingdom Metazoa; phylum Chordata; class Actinopteri; order Salmoniformes; family Salmonidae; genus Oncorhynchus; species Oncorhynchus keta. Next base: position 34,043 of record NW_026277902.1, on the reverse strand, counting down.
CTACCACAGAACTATTCCAGTCTGACCCTACCACAGAACTATTCCAGTCCAGTCTAACCCTACCACAGAACCCTACCACAGAACTATTCCAGTCCAGTCTAACCCTACCACAGAACTATTCCAGTCCAGTCTGACCCTACCACAGAACTATTCCAGTCCAGTCTGACCCTACCACAGAACTACCAGTCACCCTAACTATTCCAGTCTGACCCTACCACAGAACTATTCCAGTCCAGTCTGACCCTACCACAGAACTATTCTAGTCCAGTCTGAACCAGAACTATTCCAGTCTGACCCTACCACAGAACTATTCCAGTCCAGTCTGACCCTACCACAGAACTATTCCAGTCCAGTCTGACCCCACAGAACTATTCCAGTCAGTCAGAACTATTCCAGTCCAGTCTGACCCTACCACAGAACTATTCCAGTCCAGTCTGACCCTACCACAGAACTATTCCAGTCCAGTCTGACCCTACCACAGAACTATTCCAGTCCAGTCTGAACCCCAGTACCACAGAACTATTCCAGTCCAGTCTGACCCTACCACAGAACTATTCCATTCCAGTCTGCCCTACCACAGAAATATTCCAGTCCAGTCTAACCCTACCACAGAACTATTCCAGTCTGACCCTACCACAGAACTATTCCAATCTGACCCTACCACAGAACTATTCCAGTCTGACCCTACCACAGAACTATTCCAGTCTGACCCTACCACAGAACTATTCCAGTCCAGTCTAACCCTACCACAGAACTATTCCAGTCCAGTCTGACCCTACCACAGAACTATTCCAGTCCAGTCTGACCCTACCACAGAACCCTACCACAGAACTATTCCAGTCCAGTCCCTACCACAGAACTGACCCTACCACAGAACTATTCCAGTCCAGTCTGACCCTACCACAGAACTATTCCAGTCCAGTCTGACCCTACCACAGAACTATTCCAGTCCAGTCTGACCCTACCACAGAACTATTCCAGTCCAGTCTGACCCTACCACAGAACTATTCCAGTCCAGTCTGACCCTACCACAGAACTATTCTAGTCCAGTCTGACCCTACCACATAACTATTCTAGTCCAGTCTGAGAACTATTCCATTCCAGTCTGACCCTACCACAGAACTATTCCATTCCAGTCTGACCCTACCACAGAACTATTCCAGTCCAGTCTAACCCTACCACAGAACTATTCTAGTCCAGTCTGACCCTACCACAGAACTATTCTAGTCCAGTCTGACCCTACCACAGAACTATTCCATTCCAGTCTGACCCTACCACAGAACTATTCCATTCCAGTCTGCCCCTACCACAGAAATATTCCAGTCCAGTCTAACCCTACCACAGAACTATTCTAGTCCAGTCTGACCCTACCACAGAACTATTCCAGCCCAGTCCAGTCTGACCCTACCACAGAACTATTCCAGTCTGACCCTACCACAGAACTATTCCAGTCCAGTCTAACCCTACCACAGAACTATTCCAGTCTGACCCTACCACAGAACTATTCCAGTCCAGTCTAACCCTACCACAGAACTATTCTAGTCCAGTCTGACCCTACCACAGAACTATTCCAGTCAGAACTATTCCAGTCCAGTCTGTCCAGTCTGACTACCACAGAACTATTCCAGTCCAGTCTGACCCTACCACAGAACTATTCCAGTCCAGTCTAACCCTACCACAGAACTATTCCATTCCAGAACTCCAGTCTGAACCCTATTCCAGTCTGACCCTAGAACTATTCCAGTCCAGTCTAACCCTACCACAGAACTATTCCAGTCAGAACCCTACCACAGAACTATTCCAGTCCAGTCTAACCCTACCACATGACTATTCCAGTCTGACCCTACCACAGAACTATTCCAGTCTGACCCTACCACAGAACTATTCCAGTCCAGTGACCCTACCACAGAACTATTCCAGTCTGACCCTACCACAGAACTATTCCAGTCCAGTCTGACCCTACCACAGAACTATTCCATTCCAGTCTGACCCTACCACAGAACTATTCCAGTCCCCTAGAACTATTCTAGTCCAGTCTGACCTACCACAGAACTATTCCAGTCCACCACAGAACTATTCTAGTCCAGTCCCTACCACAGAACTATTCCAGTCCAGTCTGACCCTACCACAGAACTATTCCAGTCTGCAGAAATCTAACCCTACCACAGAACTATTCCAGTCTGACCCTACCACAGAACTATTCCACTGAGAACTATTCCAGTCTGACCCTACCACAGAACTATTCCAGTCTGACCCTACCACAGAACTATTCCAGTCCAGTCTAACCCTACCACAGAACTATTCCAGTCCAGTCTGACCCTACCACAGAACTATTCCAGTCCAGTCTGACCCTACCACAGAACTATTCCAGTCCAGTCTGACCCTACCACAGAACTATTCCAGTCCAGTCTGACCCTACCACAGAACTATTCCAGTCCAGTCTAACCCTACCACATAACTATTCCAGAATCACAGAACTATTCCAGTTCCCTAGAACTCCAGTCTGACCCTACCACAGAACTATTCCAGTCCAGTCTGACCCTACCACAGAACTATTCCAGTCCAGTCTGACCCTACCACAGAACTATTCCAGTCCAGTCTGACCCTACCACAGAACTATTCCAGTCCAGTCCCCTACCACAGAACTATTCTAGTCCAGTCTGACCCTACCACAGAACCCTATATTCCATTCCAGTCTGACCCTACCACAGAACTATTCCATTCCAGTCTGACCCTACCACAGAACTATTCCAGTCTAACCCTACCACAGAACTATTCTAGTCCAGTCTGACCCTACCACAGAACTATTCTAGTCCAGTCTGACCCTACCACAGAACTATTCTAGTCCAGTCTGACCCTACCACAGAACTATTCCATTCCAGTCTGACCCTACCACAGAACTATTCCATTCCAGTCTGCCCCTACCACAGAAATATTCCAGTCCAGTCTAACCCTACCACAGAACTATTCTAGTCCAGTCTGACCCTACCACAGAACTATTCCAGCCCAGTCCAGTCTGACCCTACCACAGAACTATTCCAGTCTGACCCTACCACAGAACTATTCCAGTCCAGTCTAACCCTACCACAGAACTATTCCAGTCTGACCCTACCACAGAACTATTCCAGTCCAGTCTAACCCTACCACAGAACTATTCTAGTCCAGTCTGACCCTACCACAGAACTATTCCAGTCCAGTCTAACCCTACCACAGAACTATTCTAGTCCAGTCTGACCCTACCACAGAACTATTCCAGTCTGACCCCACCACAGAACTATTCCAGTCTGACCCTACCACAGAACTATTCTAGTCCAGTCTGACCCTACCACAGAACTATTCCAGCCCAGTCCAGTCTGACCCTACCACAGAATTATTCCAGTCTGACCCTACCAAAGAAATATTCTAGTCTAACCCTACCACAGAACTATTCCAGTCTGACCCTACCACAGAACTATTCTAGTCCAGTCTGAACCTACCACAGAACTATTCCAGTCTGACCCTACCACAGAACTATTCCAGTCCAGTCTGACCCTACCACAGAACTATTCCAGTCCAGTCTAACCCTACCACAGAACTATTCCAGTCCAGTCTGACCCTACCACAGAACTATTCCAGTCCAGTCTAACCCTACCACATAACTATTCCAGTCTGACCCTACCACAGAACTATTCCAGTCCAGTCTGACCCTACCACAGAACTATTCCAGTCCAGTCTGACCCTACCACAGAACTATTCCAGTCCAGTCTGACCCTACCACATAACTATTCCAGTCCAGTCTGACCCTACCACAGAACTATTCCAGTCCAGTCTGACCCTACCACAGAACTATTCTAGTCCAGTCTGACCCTACCACAGAACTATTCCATTCCAGTCTGACCCTACCACAGAACTATTCCATTCCAGTCTGACCCTACCACAGAACTATTCCAGTCCAGTCTAACCCTACCACAGAACTATTCTAGTCCAGTCTGACCCTACCACAGAACTATTCTAGTCCAGTCTGACCCTACCACATAACTATTCTAGTCCAGTCTGACCCTACCACAGAACTATTCCATTCCAGTCTGACCCTACCACAGAACTATTCCATTCCAGTCTGCCCCTACCACAGAAATATTCCAGTCCAGTCTAACCCTACCACAGAACTATTCTAGTCCAGTCTGACCCTACCACAGAACTATTCCAGCCCATCCAGTCTGACCCTACCACAGAACTATTCCAGTCTAACCCTACCACAGAACTATTCCCAGTCTGACCCTACCACAGAACTATTCCAGTCTGACCCTACCACAGAACTATTCCAGTCTGACCCTACCACAGAACTATTCTAGTCCAGTCTGACCCTACCACAGAACTATTCCAGTCTGACCCTACCACAGAACTATTCCAGTCCAGTCTGACCCTACCACAGAACTATTCTAGTCCAGTCTGACCCTACCACAGAACTATTCCAGCCCAGTCTGACCCTACCACAGAACTATTCCAGTCCAGTCTGACCCTACAACAGAACTATTCTAGTCCAGTCTGACCGACCCTACCACAGAACTATTCCAGTCCAGTCTAACTGTTATGGGATTTTTATGAATAATTACTAAATGATGTATACATTTAAAGAAGAATTATAACTAAACAGAATACTACCCTGTCACTGTATGAATGTATGAATCTTATTAGAATCGTAACACTAAATCTGATGTGTGTAGTTTTAGTCAAGAATTTGAACAAGGACTTTCTGTTCCTTGTTAGAAACGAATGGAGCTATCGTCAGACCGGCTGGAACACTGTGTTCCTTCCAGGACATTCTGCCCCCACCCAGGGAGGGGAGAGACCTTGGGCTTGTTGTAGATTGTTTAACAGGTGGCAGACAATGTGAGAAGAAGTCCAGTCTGACCCTACCACAGAACTATTCCAGGCCAGTCCAGTCTGACCCTACCACAGAACTATTCCAGTCCAGTCTAACCCTACCACAGAACTATTCCAGGCCAGTCCAGTCTGACCCTACCACAGAACTATTCCAGGCCAGTCCTGTCTGACCCTACCACAGAACTATTCCAGGCCAGTCCAGTCTGACCCTACCACAGAACTATTCCAGTCCAGTCTAACCCTACCACAGAACTATTCCAGTCCAGTCTAACCCTACCACAGAACTATTCCAGTCCAGTCTAACCCTACCACAGAACTATTCCAGCCCAGTCCAGTCTGACCCTACCACAGAACTATTCCAGTCCAGTCTAACCCTACCACAGAACTATTCCAGCCCAGTCCAGTCTGACCCTACCACAGAACTATTCCAGTCCAGTCTGACCCTACCACAGAACTATTCCAGTCCAGTCTGACCCTACCACAGAACTATTCCAGGCCAGTCCAGTCTGACCCTACCACAGAACTATTCCAGTCTGACCCTACCACAAAACTATTCCAGTCCAGTCTGACCCTACCACAGAACTATTCCAGTCTGACCCTACCACAGAAGTATTCCAGCCCAGTCCAGTCTGACCCTACCAACGGAACTATTCCAGCCCAGTCCAGTCTGACCCTACCACAAAACTATTCCAGTCCAGTCTGACCCTACCACAGAACTATTCCAGTCTGACCCTACCACAGAACTATTCTAGTCCAGTCTGACCCTACCACAGAACTATTCCAGTCCAGTCTAACCCTACCATGGAACTATTCCAGCCCAGTCCAGTCTAACCCTACCACAAAACTATTCCAGTCCAGTCTGACCCTACCACAGAACTATTCCAGCCCAGTCCAGTCTGACCCTACCACAGAACTATTCCAGCCCAGTCCAGTCTGACCCTACCACAGAACTATTCCAGCCCAGTCCAGTCTGACCCTACCACATAACTAGTCCAGGCCAGTCCAGTCTGACCCTACCACAGAACTATTCCAGGTATGTGTGCTGGAGGAGTGGAATCAGGAGAAATGACACCGGAAGGCCTGTCATCTCCACCCACCCAGTATACCAAGCCATTGACACACACACAGTGTGGGGAGGCTTTGATTGACAGCTACTAATTAGAGGTCCTTCACTACAGGGGGAGGAGCATGTCTGATATAAATCAAAAGAAAGGGAAACACTCCCTCCCTCCCCTCTCACACAGCAGTAGTTGCTCTGGGAAACTCCACTCTGCTTACCCACTGGCCCTTTACCAAAGACTCAGAGCCAATCAGGCATTTTGATAAAAGGTTGTCTGAGAATGACATCACAATACTGCATGAGCTCAGACAAACACACACACACACACACACACACACACACACACACACACACACACACACACACACACACACACACACACACACACACACACACACACACACACACACACACACACACACACACACACACACACACACACACACACACATGAGCTCAGACAAACACACACACACAAACATGAGCTCATCTAGTTACTCTGGCAGCACACACCATACCAATACGAGCAAGAGAGGCAGGCAGGCAGGCAGACAGGAGAGCGAGAGAGGCAGGCAGGCAGTCAGTCAGTCAGACAGGAGAGCGAGAGTCAGTCTGTCAGACAGACAGTGGCAGAATACCTGACCAGTGTGACTGACCCAAACTTAAGGAAAGCTTCTACTATGTACAGACTCAGTGAGTATGGCCTTGCTATTGAGAGCCAGGTATGCCGTAGGCAGGCTTGGTGCACACTGCCCACAAAATGAGGTAGAATCTGAGCTGCAATTCCTAACCTCCTACCAAATGTAGGAGCATGTTAGAGACACATATTTCCCTCAGATTACACAGATTACACAGATCCACAAAGAATTTTAAAAAACAAACCCAATTTTGATAAACTCCCATATCTACTGGGTGAAATACCACAGTGTGCCATCACAGCAGCAATATTTGTGACCTGTTGCCACAAGAAAAGGTCAACCAGTGAAGAACAAACACCATTGTAAATCCAACCCATATTTATGTTGATTTATATTCCCTGTGTATTTTAACTATTTGCACATCGTTACAACACTGTATATAGACATATAACATGTCTTCATTCTTTTATAACTTGCGAATGTAATTTTCACTGTTCATTTTTTATTGATAATTTCACTTGAGTTTATTATCTATTTAATTTGCTTTGGCAACATGTGTTTCCCATGCCAATAAAGCCCCTTGAATGAGAGAGAGAGAGAGAGAGAGAGAGAGAGAGAGAGAGAGAGAGAGAGAGAGAGAGAGAGAGAGAGAGAGAGAGAGAGAGAGAGAGAGAGAGAGAGAGAGAGAGAGAGAGAGAGAGAGAGAGAGAGAGAGAGAGAGAGAGAGAGAGAGAGAGAGAGAGAGAGAGAGAGAGAGAGAGAGAGAGAGAGAGAGAGAGAGAGAGAGAGAGAGAGAGAGAGAGAGAGAGAGAGAGAGAGAGAGAGAGAGAGAGAGAGAGAGAGAGAGAGAGAGACCCCTCTTCCAGTTGGTCCTGGGGCTGAGTTCACAAACCTGTTCTACTGACATACTAAAACCTCAGGACCAGAACATCCAATCAATCAGCATAAACCAACTTACAACACAGTCAGAACAAAATTACATGACCTATTGGGAAACACAAGCACAAAGTAAAATGCAGTGCTATCTGGCCCTAAATCGACAGTACACCGCGGCTAAAAAAAATGTTGTTACTGATTGTCCCATTGACAATTTTGATTATTATTATTTTAATACTGTAAATGTATCACTTAATCTCCAAAGTACGCTTTTACAATATTTACATTATTACGTCATGCCAATATATTGAATAGAGAGAGAAAGAGAGAAAGAGACTTGCAGGCTCACAACAATCATTTGGAGTAAATATCAATCGCTCCATCCAGCCATTCATTAGGATATTCATTTATTGTCTTGAAAAGGGATATTCATTTGTTGTCTTTAACTTGTTGATGCTACCCATCCCGGTAGCAGGATAATTGTTATCAGCAACCACTGAATAGCATAGCGCAACAGTCAAATAATATTACTAAAAATATTCATATTCATGAAATCACAAGTGCAATATAGGAAAACAGCTTAGCCTTTTGTTAATCCACCTGTCGTCTCAGATTTAGAAATTATGCTTTACAGCGAAAGCAATCCAAGCGTTTGTGTAAATTTATCGATAGCATAGAATAACATTATGTACACTTAGCATTAAGTAACTAGGTCACGAAAATCAGAAAAGCAATCAAAAAAATAGTTTACCTTTGATGATCTTCAGATGTTTTCACTCACGAGACTCCCAGTTACACAACAAATGTTCCTTTTGTTCCATAAAGATTATTTTTATACCCAAAATACCTCTGTTTGTTTGTGGCGTTATGTTCAGAAATCCACAGGAAAGAGCGGTCACGGCAACGCAGACGGAAATTCCAAATAGTCTTCATAATGTCCACAGAAACATGTCAAACGTTTTTTATAATCAATCCTCATGTTGTTTTTAAAATATATATTCGATAATATATCAACTGAGTGTGTAGCTTTTTCAATAACAGCGGGAGGAACAATGGCCGCTTTACTCTGTAGCGCAAAACTCACTCTGAGAGCCCCCACCTATCCACTTACGCAATGGGATCTTTCACGCTCATTTAAAAAAAAAAAAGCCTGAAACTATGTCCAAAGACTGTTGACACCTTGGGGAAGCCATAGAAAAAGGAATCTGGTTGATATCCCTTTAAATGGAGGATAGGCATGCATAGGAACAGAGAGGATTCAAAACAAGAGGCACTTCCTGATTGGATTTTCCTCAGGGCTTTCGCATGCAATATCAGTTCTGTTATACTCACAGACAATATTTTTACAGTTTTGGAAACTTTAGAGTGTTTTCTATCCTAATCTGACAATTATATGCATATTCTAGTTTCTTTGAGTGAGAAACAGGCAGTTTCACATGGGTACGTTTTTTTATAGCCAAAAACTAAAATACTGCCCCCTACACGCTAAAGGTTAAAAGGGATATTCATTTATGGTCTTTAAAAGGGATAGTTTGGGATTTTGGCAATGAAGCCCTTCATATACTTCCCCAGAGTCAGATGAACTTGTGGACATCATTGTTATGTATCTGTGTCCAGTAAGAAGGACGTTAGAGGTAGTTTCATGAGCAAATGCTAACTATTGTTAGCACAATGACTGGAAGTCTATGGGTATCTTAGCAATTGTGCTAGAGCTAGCTAGCAACATCCTTCAACCTGCATGTAGAGACATAAAAATCCCCAAGTATACCTTTAATGTAATGACCAAACAGAGAGGAAAGCCACTAGCCAGTAGTCTGACACACACACACACACACACACACCAAGACTTTTACAATCAAGAGAAAATCCATTAACCTAGGGGGGATTGTTCCAGGGGGGATTGTTGCTAGGCAACCCAGCTTGCAGGAGTGAGGGAGAGAAAGAGAGAAAAGACTGTTGATAATGTGACTGAATAAAAGAGTGCAGCCAGAAGTCACAAGAAGACCGATTCTACACACACTCTCTCTCTCTTTCAATTCAAAGGGTCTCTTTCTCTCTCTCTCATACATACAAACAAGCCGGTATTGTATGTATGTATCTGACTCGCTCTCCCTCCCAGTCTCTCTTCTGTGTTCAGCGGGCTGAAGCTGATGAGACCAGAAAACAAATGTTTATTTGTGTGGACAGCTGCTCAGAGAGAGGAGAGAGAGTGCATGTGTAGTAGTGTCCTCAAGTGTGTGAAGGCTAGCCCAATATGTACACACGTGTGCTGCAGTTGCTCAAGTATGTGTGTGTAATGAGCTTATGCTCAGCATCATGCCAAGTCTGATAGAAGATACTGAGGACCAGCCAGGCTAGAAGCCCCTCCACTACTCCGAGGGACAGATATTGATAGTTAAGGGCCAGCCAGGCTAGAAGCCCCTCCACTACTCCTAGGGACAGATATTGATAGTTAAGGGCCAGCCAGGCTAGAAGCCCCTCCACTACTCCGAGGGACAGATATTGATAGTTAAGGGCCAGCCAGGCTAGAAGCCCCTCCACTACTCCGAGGGACAGATATTGATAGTTAAGGGCCAGCCAGGCTAGAAGCCCCTCCACTACTCCTAGGGACAGATATTGATAGTTAAGGGCCAGCCAGGCTAGAAGCGCCTCCACTACTCCTAGGGACAGATATTGATAGTTTAGGGCCAGCCAGGCTAGAAGCCCCTCCACTACTCCTAGGGACAGATATTGATAGTTAAGGGCCAGCCAGGCTAGAAGCCCCTCCACTACTCCTAGGGACAGATATTGATAGTTTAGGGCCAGCCAGGCTAGAAGCGCCTCCACTACTCCTAGGGACAGATATTGATAGTTTAGGGCCAGCCAGGCTAGAAGCCCCTCCACTACTCCTAGGGACAGATATTGATAGTTAAGGGCCAGCCAGGCTAGAAGCCCCTCCACTACTCCTAGGGACAGATATTGATAGTTTAGGGCCAGCCAGGCTAGAAGCCCCTGCTCCAGGGACAGACAGAGAGTTTAGGGCCAGCCTGGCTAGAAGCCCCTGCTCCAGGGACAGACAGAGAGTTTAGGGCCAGCCTGGCTAGAAGCCCCTGCTCCAGGGACAGACAGAGAGTTAAGGACCAGCCTGGCTAGAAGCCCCTGCTCCAGAGACAGACAGAGAGTTAAGGACCAGCCTGGCTAGAAGCCCCTGCTCCAGAGACAGACAGAGAGTTTAGGGCCAGCCTGGCTAGAAGCCCCTGCTCCAGGGACAGACAGAGAGTTTAGGGCCAGCCTGGCTAGAAGCCCCTGCTCCAGGGACAGACAGAGAGTTTAGGGCCAGCCTGGCTAGAAGCCCCTGCTCCAGGGACAGACAGAGAGTTAAGGACCAGCCTGGCTAGAAGCCCCTGCTCCAGGAACAGACAGAGAGTTTAGGGCCAGCCTGGCTAGAAGCCCCTGCTCCAGGGACAGACATAGTTTAGGGCCAGCCTGGCTAGAAGCCTCTGCTCCAGGGACAGACAGAGAGTTTAGGGCCAGCCTGGCTAAAAGCCCCTGCTCCAGGGACAGACAGAGAGTTTAGGGCCAGCCTGGCTAGAAGCCTCTGCTCCAGGGACAGACAGAGAGTTTAGGGCCAGCCTGGCTAGAAGCCTCTGCTCCAGGGACAGACAGAGAGTTTAGGGCCAGCCTGGCTAGAAGCCTCTACTCCAGGGACAGACAGAGAGTTTAGGGTCAGCCTGGCTAGAAGCCCCTGCTCCAGAGACAGACAGAGAGTTTAGGGCCAGCCTGGCTAGAAGCCCCTGCTCCAGGGACAGACAGAGAGTTTAGGGCCAGCCTGGCTAGAAGCCCCTGCTCCAGGGACAGACAGAGAGTTTAGGGCCAGCCTGGCTAGAAGCCCCTGCTCCAGGGACAGACAGAGAGTTAAGGACCAGCCTGGCTAGAAGCCCCTGCTCCAGGAACAGACAGAGAGTTTAGGGCCAGCCTGGCTAGAAGCCTCTGCTCCAGGGACAGACAGAGAGTTTAGGGCCAGCCTGGCTAGAAGCCTCTGCTCCAGGGACAGACAGAGAGTTTAGGGCCAGCCTGGCTAGAAGCCTCTACTCCAGGGACAGACAGAGAGTTTAGGGTCAGCCTGGCTAGAAGCCCCTGCTCCAGGGACAGACAGAGAGTTTAGGGCCAGCCTGGCTAGAAGCCCCTGCTCCAAGGACATGGTTCTCTGGCTCCTGGCAGAGGAGAAAGATCCTCAGGTTGTACTACACAGGCTCTTACCTGGACATAGTCCCTCTCCAACTGGCCCTTCTTCAGACTGTATGCCCTAGAGAGAGAGACAAAGATAGGAGAAACAGAATAGAGAGAGACGAGAAGATAGAGAGGAGAGAGAGAGAATAGTACTTTAACTATTTGCACATTGTTACAAATGTATATAGACCTACGACATTTGCTATGTCTTTATTATTTTGGAACATCTGTGATTGTTATGTTTACTGTTCATTTTTATTGTATTTCACTTTTGTTTATTATCTACTTCACTTGCTTTGTCAATGTTAACATATGTTTCCCATGACAATAAAGACATTAAATTGAATAGAGGGGGAGAGAGAGAATAGAGCGAGGAACAGAATATATAAAGAGAGGAGAAAGAGAGAAGAGAAGAAAAGAGGAGAAGAGAAGAGGAGGGAGAGAGATTACAGTTGATCGACAAAAAGAGATCAATCATTGTGCTGCAGATGAAGTAGTGTGACAGTAGTCACCTAGACTAGAACACATCTCCTAGTGAGACACCACCAGACTAGAACACACCTCCTAGTGAGACAGTAGTCACCTAGACTAGAACACATCTCCTAGTGAGACACCAGACTAGAACACACCTCCTAGTACCTCCTAGTGAGACACCACCTAGACTAGAACACATCTCCTAGTGAGACACCACCAGACTAGAACACATCTCCTAGTGAGACACCACCTAGACTAGAACACACCTCCTAGTGAGACACCACCAGACTAGAACACACCTCCTAGTACCTCCTAGTGAGACACCACCAGACTAGAACACACCTCCTAGTGAGACACCACCTAGACTAGAACACATCTCCTAGTGAGACACCAGACTAGAACACACCTCCTAGTACCGCCTAGTGAGACACCACCTAGACTAGAACACATCTCCTAGTGAGACACCACCAGACTAGAACACATCTCCTAGTGAGACACCACCTAGACTAGAACACATCTCCTAGTGAGACACCACCAGACTAGAACACATCTCCTAGTGAGACACCACCTAGACTAGAACACATCTCCTAGTGAGACACCACCAGACTAGAACACATCTCCTAGTGAGACACCACCTAGACTAGAACACATCTCCTAGTGAGACACCACCTAGACTAGAACACATCTCCTAGTGAGACACCACCAGACTAGAACACACCTCCTAGTACCTCCTAGTGAGACACCACCAGACTAGAACACACCTCCTAGTACCTCCTAGTGAGTCACCTAGACTAGAACACATCTCCTAGTGAGACACCACCAGACTAGAACACATCTCCTAGTGAGACACCACCTAGACTAGAACACACCTCCTAGTGAGACACCACCAGACTAGAACACACCTCCTAGTACCTCCTAGTGAGACACCACCAGACTAGAACACACCTCCTAGTACCTCCTAGTGAGACACCAGACTAGAACACACCTCCTAGTACCTCCTAGTGAGTCACCTAGACTAGAACACATCTCCTAGTGAGACACCACCAGACTAGAACACACCTCCTAGTACCTCCTAGTGAGACACCAGACTAGAACACACCTCCTAGTACCTCCTAGTGAGACACCACCAGACTAGAACACACCTAGTACCTCCTAGTGAGACACCACCAGACTAGAACACTGACTTCTGAACTATTTAAATCAAAGTTTCAAAACACGCAATGAAAATCTTTAAAAAGGACAAGAAAGCAATGTTTTCAGCTCAACATCCTTTATGTGTGCGTGCAGTGTGTGTTCTCTTTTAAGCCATGTGGACATCAATGCTGTTGTGTTCCTGGCGAAGCAGGAAGAAGTACATTCTACTATCATTTAATGTTTTGGAGGGGATTTCTGTTTGTTTGGTCCATTGCCAAGGGAAGGAAGGAAGGAAGAGGGGGAGCAAGGAAGGAAGGAAGGAAGGAAGGAAGGAAGGAAGGAAGGAAGGAAGGAAGGAAGGAAGGAAGGAAGGAAGAAAAGGAAAGAAGAAAGGGAAGGAATCAAGGAAGGAAGCAAGGAAGCAAGGAAGAGGGGAGAAAGCGAGATAAAGAGGGAGGAAGGAGAGCAGAGTGAAAGAGAGTGGACTCGGCAACCACATGGTTATGCAAGGCAGGAATTTCTGTCCCTCTCGCTCTCCCCCTTGTCCCCTACCTCCTTCCCTCAGCCCCTTTCTATCCAAGAGTTTGTCCCTCTCGCTCTCCCCTCGTCCTCACATCCCCTACCTCCTTCCCTCAGCCCCTTTCTATCCAAGAGTTTGTCCCTCTCGCTCTCCCCCTCGTCCCTCACATCCCCTACCTCCTTCCCTCAGCCCCTTTCTATCCAAGAGTTTGTCCCTCTCGCTCTCCCCTCGTCCCCTACCTCCTTCCCGCAGCCCCTTTCTATCCAAGAGTTTGTCCCTCTCGCTCTCCCCTCGTCCCTCACATCTCCTTCCTCCCTCCTCAGCCCCTTTCTATCCAAGAGTTTGTCCCTCTCACTCTCCCCTCGTCCCTCACATCCCCTTCCTCCCTCCCTCAGCCCATTCTATCAAAGAGTTTGTCCCTCTCACTCTCCCCTCGTCCCTCACATCCCCTTCCTCCCTCCCTCAGCCCATTCTATCAAAGAGTTTGTCCCTCTCGCTCTCCCCTCGTCCCTCACATCTCCTTCCTCCCTCCCTCAGCCCCTTTCTATCCAAGAGTTTGTCCCTCTCACTCTCCCCCTCGTCCCTCACATCTCCTTCCTCCCTCCCTCAGCCCCTTTCTATCCAAGAGTTTGTCCCTCTCACTCTCCCCCTCGTCCCTCACATCCCCTTCCTCCCTCCCTCAGCCCATTCTATCAAAGAGTTTGCAAAGCTGTCATCAAGGCAAAGGGTGGCTACTTTGAAGAATCTCAAATATATTTAGATTTGTTTAACACTTTATTGGTTACTACATGATTCCATTTGTATTATTTCATAGTTTTGATATCTTCACTATTATTCTACAATGTAGAAAATAGTTCAAATAAAGAAAACCTTTGAATGAGGAGGTGTTATCCAGATTTGACTGGTAGTGTACATATCTTTTTCACTGTAATGAAAATCAGGCTGTTGATTGTGGCCTGGGAATGTTGTCCCACTCCTCTACAATGGCTGTGCGGAGTTGCTGGATATCGGCGGGAACTGGAACACGCTGTCATACACGTCGATCCAGAGCATCACAAACTTGCTCAATGGGTGACATGTCTGTTGAGTTTGTAGGCAATGAAAGAACTGGGACATTTTCAGCTTCCAGGAATTGTGTACAGATCCTTGCGACACGGGGCTGTGCATCATCATGATGAAACATGGGGTGATGGTTGGTGGATGAAAGGCATGACAATGGACCTCAGGATCTCTTCACGGTATCTCTGTGCATTCAAATTGCCATCAATAAAATGCAATTCTGTTCGTTGTCTATAGCTTATGCCTGCCCATACCATAACCCCACTCTGTTCACAATGCAAACCACACGACGCCATACACCTGGTCTGCTGTTGTGAGGCCGGTTGGACATACTGCAAAATTCTTTAAAATGACATTGGAGGCGGCTTATGGTGGAGAAATTTAAATTAAATTATCTGGCAACAGCACTAGAGTACATTCCTGCAGTCTGCAAGCCAATTACACGCTCCCTCAAAACTTGAGACAGTGGCATTGTGCTGTGTGACAAACCTGCACATTTTAGAGTGGCCAATTATTATCCCCAGCACAAGGTGCACCTGTACAATGATCATGCTGTTTAATCAGCATCTTGATATACCACACCTGTCAATTTTAGAATAAGGCTGTAACTTAACAAAATGAGGAATAAGTCATGGGGTTTGAATACTTTTCGAAGGCCCTGTATATAATGTATTTTTTCACACTGTTTGGTGTATTATCTATGTGTGTACATTTGTACTAACATCCATACATGATGTTCTTCCTCTGGGCAGTGAAAGCCAAGTCCGGTCCCTTGGGCTCTCTCTCTCTCTCTCTCTCTCTCTCTCTCTCTCTCTCTCTCTCTCTCTCACACACACACACTCTCCCAGGATAGGTTCAACCAGCACAGTCATGCTGCAAGCTCAGTTTCTCTCACACACACTTTCCCAGGATAGGTTACACCAACACAGTCATGCTGCAAGCTCAGTTTCCACCTCAAACTCTCAATATGACATAACAGAACCTCCCACCCTTCCCCTCTAAACTTGAACCACTACAAGGGCTGTGAAGCTCATGGAATTTTGGAAGACACACACACACACACACACACACACACACACACACACACACACACACACACACACATTCCTGTTTCAGGTCTCAAACAGAGGGATGGAAAGACAGACAGACACAGTGATTGGATTCAGGGTGTCTGCAGACAGAGGGAAGGGTAGATGGATGGGGCGAGTGGAGAGGAAGGTGATACTTAAAGAGCATAATTACCCACAATCCCCTTTAACACAAATTATACAGCCCAGACAGGATGAGACCTCATCAAGCTCTTCACTGTGTGTGTGTGTGTGTGTGTGTGTGTGTGTGTGTGTGTGTGTGTGTGTGTGTGTGTGTGTGTGTGTGTGTGTGTGTGAAACTGAGCCATAGACATTCTGGGTTTTTATCTCAATCAAATACTATTAATGCAACAGGTTCCTTGTCACTGTTCAGACAGTACCAGACATTCCCTATAAAACACACTCTCCTTTCTCTGTCCAGAAAAGGACTGCTTCACAAAACACTTTTTCCTCTCTCCTTACTGCACCAGTGTGCGTTCTTTACAGACAAAGACAGACAGACATACCAACAGATAGATAGACAAGTGATAGATAGACATCTCTGAACCAGCGCCTCTGGTTGAAGTATATGCATGCCCCACTAATACCATCAGCCAGTCAGTGATCAGCGTTTAACTCCACCCCTAAAACCAGACACCATGAAACAGACACATGCTTTTAACGTCCTCCAGGCCTCTTCGGTGCAGTAAGCAGCGCGTCAGCCTTCTAATCTGAAGCCAGGCCTCTTCGGTGCAGTAGGCGGCCAGGCCTCTTCGGTGCAGTAGGCAGCGCGTCAGCCTTCTAATCTGAAGCCAGGCCTCTTCGGTGCAGTAGGCGGCCAGGCCTCTTCGGTGCAGTAGGCAGCGCGTCAGCCTTCTAATCTGAAACCAGGCCTCTTCGGTGCAGTAGGCAGCCAGGCCTCTTCGGTGCAGTAGGCAGCGCGTCAGCCTTCTAATCTGAAGCCAGGCCTCTTCGGTGCAGTAGGCGGCCAGGCCTCTTCGGTGCAGTAGGCGGCCAGGCCTCTTCGGTGCAGTAGGCGGCCAGGCCTCTTCGGTGCAGTAGGCGGCCAGGCCTCTTCCGTGCAGTAGGCGGCCAGGCCTCTTCCGTGCAGTAGGCGGCCAGGCCTCTTCCGTGCAGTAGGCGGCCAGGCCTCTTCGGTGCAGTAGGCGGCCAGGCCTCTTCGGTGCAGTAGGCGGCCAGGCCTCTTCGGTGCAGTAGGCGGCCAGGCCTCTTCCGTGCAGTAGGCGGCCAGGCCTCTTCCGTGCAGTAGGCGGCCTGGCCTCTTCCGTGCAGTAGGCGGCCTGGCCTCTTCCGTGCAGTAGGCGGCCTGGCCTCTTCCGTGCAGTAGGCGGCCAGGCCTCTTCCGTGCAGTAGGCGGCCAGGCCTCTTCCGTGCAGTAGGCGGCCAGGCCTCTTCCGTGCAGTAGGCGGCCAGGCCTCTTCCGTGCAGTAGGCGGCCAGGCCTCTTCCGTGCAGTAGGCGGCCAGGCCTCTTCCGTGCAGTAGGCGGCCAGGCCTCTTCCGTGCAGTAGGCGGCCAGGCCTCTTCCGTGCAGTAGGCAGCCAGGCCTCTTCCGTGCAGTAGGCAGCCAGGCCTCTTCCGTGCAGTAGGCAGCCAGGCCTCTTCCGTGCAGTAGGCAGCCAGGCCTCTTCCGTGCAGTAGGCAGCCAGGCCTCTTCCGTGCAGTAGGCAGCCAGGCCTCTTCCGTGCAGTAGGCAGCCAGGCCTCTTCCGTGCAGTAGGCAGAGCGTCAGCCTTCTAATCTGAAGGTTGTGAGTTCACAGAGGGAAGGCTGTCACAACAACAAACTCAAAGCCTCTACATATTTAAAAGGAACATTCAAACCGACCAAAAAAGACAAAGCTCAATACTTTAATCTTAAAGCACCAAAAATAAACTTTACAAAAACATTATTTAAAAAAACGATACAAATTAAATGAAACGTTAACAACAACAATATAAACTAGTTTTTAGGCTTGTTTGAGTTTCTAAGTGCTCACACTAATCCCCACGTCTCCAGGTTGAACACCCTGTTCAGGAGGAGTGTGCTAAACTTAAGCTTTACAAACAACGGAGTCACTCGTCAATGGGACCTCTGAACCATTAACAAAAGACTACCGAGCAGCATGAGCAGACACCTGGTGCTGTGGCTTAGTTGGTTAAAGCGCCTGTCTAGTAAACAGGAGATCCTGAGTTCGAATCTCAGCAGTGCCTTTTTACAACGGCAGGGAGTGTTTTTATTACCCAGCAAGGCACGCACCCATGCACCATGAATAAAACACTCCCAAAAGCCCAGAGGCACCATTAGGTGCTGTGGCTTAGTTGGTTAAAGCGCCTGTCTAGTAAACAGGAGATCCTGAGTTCGAATCTCAGCAGTGCCTTTTTCCTCATCGGCAGCATGTAGTTCTACCAGCGGCTTGAGAACAGATCATGTTCCACCAAAAGTTTAAAGACACAAACTGGATTATGTCCTGCTGTTCAGTGGTCATCTCAGTTAATGACGTGCCCATTGAGTCTGGACTGGAAACAGCCTTCAATTTATAAATAAAACACCTAATAATGGCAGGGAGTGTTTTTAGCAAAGAGCAAGACTCTCATCCATGGCACATTATGAACCATGAAAAAACGTATCTGCAGTTCCTTAAGTAACCACCACTTAGTTGGTCTAGTAAACAGAAGATTCTGAATTTGAATCTTAGTGGTGCCTTTTTAACAATGGCAGGGAGTGTTTTCAGCAAAGATCAAGGCTCTCAACCATAGCACCTATGAACTAGGAATGTGACAAATGGGCATCTTTTGTTAAAAACTGCCATTTTTTTACTGCAAAGACTACAAACCTTTCTGCCCCTCTCCCTCCCTTCCCTAACCTTTCTGCCACTCTTCCTCACTTCCCTAACCTTTCAGCCCCTCTCCCTCCCTTCCCTAACCTCCACTCTCTTCCCTAACCTTTCTGCCACCTCCCTCACTTCCCTAACCTTTCTGCCCCTCTTCCTCCTCTGCCCCTCCTCACTTCCCTAACCTTTCTGCCCCTCTTCCTCACTTCCCTAACCTTTCTGCCCTCTCCCTCACTTCCCTAACCTTTCTGCCCCTCTTCCTCACCCCTAACCTTTCAGCCCCTCTCCCTAACCTTTCTGCCCCTCTTCCTCACTTCCCTAACCTTTCTGCCCCTCTCCTCCCCCTAACCTTTCTGCCCTCTTCCTCACTTCCCTAACCTTTCTGCCCCTTCCCTAACTTCCTCACTTCCCTAACCTTTCTGCCCCTCTTCCTCCCCCTAACCTTTCTGCCCCTCTTCCTCACTTCCCTAACCTTTCTGCCCCTCCCTCACTTCCCTAACCTTTCTGCCCCTTCCTCACTTCCCTAACCTTTCTGCCCCTCTTCCTCACTTCCCTAACCTTTCTTTCTGCCACTCTCCCTCTTCCTCACTTCCCTAACCTTTCTGCCCCTCTCCCTCACTTCCCTAACCTTTCTGCCCCTCTTCCTCACTTCCCCTTTCTGCCCCTCTTCCTCACTTCCCTAACTTTCTCCTCCTTCCCTAACCTTTCTGCCACTCTTCCTCACTTCCCTAACCTTTGCCACTCTTCCTCACCCCCTTCTGCCCCTCTCCCTAACCACTCTCCCTCACTTCCCTAACCTTTCTGCCCCTCTTCCTCACTTCCCTAACCTTTCTGCCCCTCTTCCTCTTCCTAACCTTCTGCCCCTAACTTCCCTAACCTTTCTGCCCCTCTTCCTCACTTCCCTAACCTTTCTGTCCCTCTCCCTCCTCAACTTTTCTGCCCCTCTTCCTCACTTCCCTTCCTTTCAGCCCCTCTCCCTAACTTTTCTGCCCCTCTTCCTCACTTCCCTAACCTTTCTGCCCTCACTTCCCTAACCTTCTGCCCCTCTTCCTCACTTCCCTAACCTTTCTGCCACTCTCCCTCACTTCCTCAACCTTTCTGCCCTCCCTCACTTCCCTAACCTTTCTGCCCCTCTTCCTCACTTCCCTAACCTTTCTGTCCTTCCTCACTTCCCTAACCTTTCTGCCCTCTCCCTCAAACCTTTCTGCCCCTCTTCCTCACTTCCCCCTAACCTTTCTGCCCCTCTTCCTCACTTCCCTAACCTTTCTGCCCCTCTTCCTAACCTTCTGCCCCTCTTCCTCAAACCTTTCTGCCCCTCTTCCTCACTTCCCTAACCTTTCTGCCCCTCTTCCTCTTCCCTCTGCCCTCTTCCTCACTTCCCTAAACCTTTCTGCCCCTCTTCCTCACTCCCTTCTGCCCCTCTAACCTTTCTGCCCCTAACCTTTCTGCCCCTCTTCCTCACTTCCCTAACCTTTCTGCCCCTCTTCCTCACTTCCCTAACCTTTCTGCCCCTCCCTTCCTCACTTCCCTAACCTTTCTGTCCCTCTTCCCCCTCTTCCTCACTTCCCTAACCTTTCTGCCCCTCTTCCTCACTTCCCTAACCTTTCTGCCCTCTTCCTCACTTCCCCTTCCTTTCTGCCCCTCTCCCCCTCACCTTTCTGCACCTCTCCTCACCTTCTGCCCCTCTCCCTCACGTTTCTGCACCTCTCCCTCACCTTTCTGCACCTCTCCCTCACCTTTCTGCACCTCTCCCTCACCTTCTGCGCCTCTCCCTCACCTTTCTGCACCTCCCTCACCTTCTGCCCCTCTCCCTCCCTCCCTCCCCTCTGTTCCCTATCCTCCTCCAGTCCTCTTTTCCTCCCTTTGTCTACCTACCTTCCCCTCTCCTCCATTCCTTTCCTCCTTCCCTCCCTCCAGCATATCACATGCTTTCAGGCTCCATGAGTTCACACTCCAAATATGCACACTCTCTCTCTCTCACACACACACACACACACACACACACACACACACACACACACACACACACACACACACACACACACACACACACACACACACACACACACACACACACACACACACACACACACACACACACACAATCCCCAAAAGCTCATTTACACCTGGTTAAATATGAAATATTATCTATTGACTGGTATCACCGAGGACAGAATATGGCAGTTTGAATCCTGCAGACAAGCTCACATAACTAGCATTCACAGGCTTTCTGATAGGTGTGGTTGTGTTATTTAATGACCTGTGGCTGTATTGTCGACCGTGTTTGTTCATAAGTAATGTGTTTTGACAAAGGCATGAAAACTAAATGTCCTCAAGAGAGAGACGATAAATGAAATCTGAATTAGAAACGCATGTGATCATGTTAGCTTCCTCCCATCTGAGCTTCCCACTGTACTCAGCAGCCTGGATTCATAAACTAATTAATGAATAAAGTAGATTCGTTCAAACAACCCTTTCTTCCTCTCCTCCTCCCTACATCCTCCTCTCTGTCCCTCTTCATGAAGAAACAAAAACATTCCTTTCATCTCTGTGGCCAGAGAGAGATCAACCATTACCCACAATCCTCTGGTCCTTCCCACCTCTTCCTGTCATTCCTGACTGTGTGAAGGTTATTATAGTAAACTAAATCTGAAACTAATACGAAAACTAATCATGAAAGAACAATTTAGTAACTGAAATAAAATACTTAAATTCAAAACTCAAACTACTTGTGGAATCGATAACAGCTGGGAAACAGTTTTAAGCAAATCAGAGACCCAGCTGTTGTATAATATAAAATAAAAACAATCATGAATGATGTTAAGTTTTAGTTTGGGCAAAAATAGCTACTGAATCTGGAAGGTAAATAAAATACATTTCTAAACAAATGTTAATCGTCACATGATTCATAAACAAAAGGTTTACTTACGGGCCCTTCCCAACGCAGAGAGAAAGGAACTGGAGAAACATTACAAAAGTCAAACAAATAATAATGAGTAATGATAACTTGGCTGTATACACGGCCCTCCATTTCCTGTGGCCCGTCATCAGCTCCTCTGTCTTATTCACGTTTAGGGAGAGGTTGTTGTCCTGGCACCACACTGCTAGGTCTCTATTTTTTTATTTTACCTTTATTTATACTTCTCCTGTCTTATCCGGTGTCCTGTGTGAATTGATGTATGCTCTCTCTAATTCTCTCTTTCTCGGAGGACCTGAGCCCTAGGACCATGCCTCAGGACTACCTGGCATGATGACTCCTTGCTGTCCCCAGTCCACCTGGCCGTGCTGCTGCTCCAGTTTCAACTGTTCTGCCTGCGGCTATGGAATCCTGACCTGTTCGCCGGACGTGCTACCTGTCCTTGACCTGCTGTTTTCAACTCTAGAGACAGCAGGAGTGGTAGAGATACTCTGAATGATCGGCTATGAAAAGCCAACTGACATTTACTCCTGAGGTGCTGACTTGCTGCACTCCATGAGGAGACTGCCTGTTCCGCGAATGCAGTAAGAAGCGAAGGTAAATTGCTAGCTAGCATTAAACTTATCTTATAAAAAACAATCAATCAATCATAATCAACAATAGTTAACTAGTTAGTGGTGGCTGCTTTGTGTGATGTATTGTTGTCTCTACCTTCTTGCCCTTTGTGCTGTTGCCTGTGCCCAATAATGTTTGTACCATGTTTTGTGCTGCTGCCATGTTGTTGTCATGTTGTGTTGCTACCATGTTGTTGTCATGTTGCTACCATTCTGTGTTGTCATGTGTTGCTATGTTGTCTCTTTATATAGTGTTGTCTCTCTTTAGAGAGAGAGAGACAGAGAGACAGAGACAGAACGAGAGAGACATTGGGATGGTATCTTCGGCTTGCAAGCCTCACCCTTTTTCCTCCAAACATAACGATGGTCATTATGGCCAATCAGTTCAATTTTTGTTTTAACAGACTAGGACATTTCTCCAAAAAGTACGATCTTTGTCCCCATGTGCAGTTGAAAACCGTAGTCTGGCTTTTTTATGGCGGTTTTGGAGCAGTGGCTTCTTCCTTGCTGAGCGGCCTTTCAGGTTATATCGATATAGGACTCGTTTTACTGTGGATGTAGATCATTTTGTACTCGTTTCCTCCAGCATCTTCACAAGGTCCTTTGCTGTTGTTCTGGGATTGATTTCCACTTTTCGCACCAAAGTACGTTCATCTCTAGGAGACAGAACGCGTCTCCTTCCTGAGCGGTATGACGGCTGCGTGGTCCCATGGTGTTTATACTTGCATACTATTGTTTGTACAGATGAACGCGGTAACTTCAGGCATTTGAAAATTGCTCCCAAGGATGAACCAAACTTGTGGAGGTCTACAATATTTGTTTCTGAGATCTTGGCTGATTTCTTTTGATTTTCCCATGATGTCAAACAAAGAGGCACTGAGTTTGAAGGTAGGCCATGAAATACATCCACAGCCTATCAGAAGCTTCTAAAGCCATGACATCATTTTCTGGAATTTTCCAAGCTGTTTAAAGGCAGAAGTCAACTTAGTGTTTGTAAACTTCTGATCCACTGGATTTGTGATATAGTGAATTATAAGTGAAATAATCTGTCGGTAAACAATTGTTGGAAAAATGACTTGTGTCATGCACAAAGTAGATGTCCTAACTGACTTGCCAAAACTATAGTTTGTTAACAAGAAATGTGTGGAGTGGTTGAAAAAATGAGATTTAATGACTCCAACCTAAGTGTATGTAAACTTCCGACTTCAACTGTATATGTGTCTATATGCCCGTCTAGCTATATGCCCGTCTAGCTATATGCCCGTCTAGCTATATGCCCGTCTAGCTATATGCCTGTCTAGCTATATGCCTGTCTAGCTATATGCCCGTCTAGCTATATGCCCGTCTAGCTATATGCCTGTCTAGCTATATGCCTGTCTAGCTATATGCCCGTCTAGCTATATGCCCGTCTAGCTATATGCCCGTCTAGCTATATGCCCGTCTAGCTATATGCCCGTCTAGCTATATGAGTGTCTAGCTATATGCCCGTCTAGCTATATGCCCGTCTAGCTATATGCCCGTCTAGCTATATGCCCGTCTAGCTATATGCCCGTCTAGCTATATGCCCGTCTAGCTATATGCCCGTCTAGCTATATGCCCGTCTAGCTATATGCCCGTCTAGCTATATGCCCGTCTAGCTATATGCCCGTCTAGCTATATGCCCGTCTAGCTATATGCCTGTCTAGCTATATGCCTGTCTAGCTATATGCCTGTCTAGCTATATGCCTGTCTAGCTATATGCCCGTCTAGCTATATGCCTGTCTAGCTATATGCCCGTCTAGCTATATGCCCGTCTAGCTATATGCCCGTCTAGCTATATGCCCGTCTAGCTATATGCCCGTCTAGCTATATGCCTGTCTAGCTATATGCCTGTCTAGCTATATGCCCGTCTAGCTATATGCCCGTCTAGCTATATGCCTGTCTAGTTATATGCCCGTCTAGCTATATGCCTGTCTAGTTATATGCCCGTCTAGCTATATGCCCGTCTAGTTATATGCCCGTCTAGCTATATGCCTGTCTAGCTATATGCCTGTCTAGTTATATGCCCGTCTAGCTATATGCCTGTCTAGTTATATGCCCGTCTAGCTATATGCCCGTCTAGCTATATGCCCGTCTAGTTATATGCCCGTCTAGCTATATGCCCGTCTAGCTATATGCCTGTCTAGCTATATGAGTGTCTAGCTATATGAGTGTCTAGCTATATGAGTGTCTAGCTATATGCCTGTCTAGCTATATGAGTGTCTAGCTATATGAGTGTCTAGCTATATGCCTGTCTAGCTATATGAGTGTCTAGCTATATGAGTGTCTAGCTATATGCCTGTCTAGCTATATGAGTGTCTAGCTATATGAGTGTCTAGCTATATGCCTGTCTAGCTATATGAGTGTCTAGTTATATGCCTGTCTAGCTATATGCCTGTCTAGCTATATGAGTGTCTAGCTATATGCCTGTCTAGCTATATGAGTGTCTAGTTATATGCCTGTCTAGCTATATGCCTGTCTAGCTATATGAGTGTCTAGCTATATGCCTGTCTAGCTATATGCCTGTCTAGCTATATGCCCGTCTAGCTATATGCCTGTCTATATGCCTGTCTAGCTATATGCCTGTCTAGCTATATGCCTGTCTAGCTATATGCCCGTCTAGCTATATGCCTGTCTAGTTATATGCCTGTCTAGCTATATGAGTGTCTAGCTATATGAGTGTCTAGCTATATGCCTGTCTAGCTATATGCCTGTCTAGCTATATGCCTGTCTAGCTATATGCCTGTCTAGTTATATGCCTGTCTAGCTATATGCCTGTCTAGCTATATGCCTGTCTAGCTATATGCCCGTCTAGCTATATGCCCGTCTAGCTATATGCCCGTCTAGCTATATGCCCGTCTAGCTATATGCCCGTCTAGCTATATGCCCGTCTAGCTATATGCCCGTCTAGCTATATGCCCGTCTAGCTATATGCCCGTCTAGCTATATGCCCGTCTAGCTATATGCCCGTCTAGCTATATGCCCGTCTAGCTATATGCCTGTCTAGCTATATGCCTGTCTAGCTATATGCCTGTCTAGCTATATGCCTGTCTAGTTATATGCCTGTCTAGCTATATGAGTGTCTAGCTATATGAGTGTCTAGCTATATGCCCGTCTAGTTATATGCCCGTCTAGTATATGCCTGTCTAGTTATATGCCTGTCTAGCTATATGCCTGTCTAGCTATATAGCTATATGCCTGTCTAACTATATGCCTGTCTAGCTATATGCCTGTCTAGCTATATGCCTGTCTAGCTATATGCCTGTCTAGTTATATGCCTGTCTAGTTATATGCCTGTCTAGCTATATGCCTGTCTAGCTATATGCCCGTCTAGCTATATGCCTGTCTAGCTATATGCCTGTCTAGCTATATGCCTGTCTAGTAGCTATATGCCTGTCTAGCTATATGAGTGTCTAGCTATATGCCTGTCTAGCTATATGCCTGTCTAGTTATATGCCTAGCTATATGAGTGTCTAGCTATATGAGTGTCTAGCTATATGCCTGTCTAGTTATATGCCTGTCTAGCTATATGAGTGTCCTATATGAGTGTCTAGCTATATGCCTGTCTAGTTATATGCCTCTAGCTATATGCCCGTCTAGCTATATGCCTGTCTAGCTATATGCCTGTCTAGCTATATGCCTGTCTAGTTATATGCCTGTCTAGTTATATGCCTGTCTAGCTATATGAGTGTCTAGCTATATGAGTGTCTAGCTATATGCCTGTCTAGTTATATGCCCGTCTAGCTATATGCCTGTCTAGCTATATGCCCGTCTAGCTATATGCCTGTTATATGCCTAGTATATATGCCTGTCTAGCTATATGCTAGCTATATGAGTGTCTAGCTATATGCCTGTCTAGTTATATGCCTGTCTAGCTATATGCCCGTCTAGCTATATGCCTGTCTAGCTATATGAGTGTCTAGCTATATGAGTGTCTAGCTATATGCCTGTCTAGCTATATGCCTGTCTAGTTATATGCCTGTCTAGCTATATGCCTGTCTAGCTATATGCCCGTCTAGCTATATGCCTGTCTAGTTATATGCCTGTCTAGCTATATGAGTGTCTAGCTATATGAGTGTCTAGCTATATGCCTGTCTAGTTATATGCCCGTCTAGCTATATGCCTGTCTAGTGCCTCTAGCTATATGAGTGTCTAGCTATATGAGTGTCTAGCTATATGCCTGTCTAGTGCCCGTCTAGCTATATGAGTGTCTAGCTATATGAGTGTCTAGCTATATGAGTGTCTAGCTATATGAGTGTCTAGCTATATGAGTGTCTAGCTATATGCCTGTCTAGCTATATGCCTGTGTTATATGCCTGTCTAGCTATATGAGTGTCTAGCTATATGAGTGTCTAGCTATATGCCCGTCTAGCTATATGCCCGTCTAGCTATATGAGTGTCTAGCTATATGCCTGTCTAGCTATATGCCCGTCTAGCTATATGCCTGTCTAGCTATATGAGTGTCTAGCTATATGAGTGTCTAGCTATATGCCTGTCTAGCTATATGCCTGTCTAGTTATATGCCTGTCTAGCTATATGAGTGTCTAGCTATATGCCTGTCTAGCTATATGCCTGTCTAGTTATATGCCCGTCTAGCTATATGCCTGTCTAGCTATATGCCTGTCTAGTTATATGCCTGTCTAGTTATATGCCTGTCTAGCTATATGCCTGTCTAGTTATATGCCTGTCTAGCTATATGAGTGTCTAGTTATATGCCTGTCTAGCTATATGAGTGTCTAGTTATATGCCTGTCTAGCTATATGAGTGTCTAGTTATATGCCTGTCTAGCTATATGAGTGTCTAGCTATATGCCTGTCTAGCTATATGCCTGTCTAGCTATATGCCTGTCTAGCTATATGCCTGTCTAGTTATATGCCTGTCTAGTTATATGCCTGTCTAGCTATATGCCTGTCTAGCTATATGCCTGTCTAGTTATATGAGTGTCTAGTTATATGCCTGTCTAGTTATATGCCTGTCTAGTTATATGAGTGTCTAGCTAGTTATGAGTGTCTAGTTATATGCCTGTCTAGTTATATGCCTGTCTAGCTATATGAGTGTCTAGTTATAAATGCCTGTCTAGTTATATGCCTGTCTAGTTATATGAGTGTCTAGTTATATGCCTGTCTAGTTATATGCCTGTCTAGTTATATGAGTGTCTAGTTATATGCTGTCTAGTTATATGAGTGTCTAGTTATATGAGTGTCTAGTTATATGCCTGTCTAGTTATATGCCTGTCTAGTTATCTGTCTAGTTATATGCCTGTCTAGTTATATGCCCTGTCTAGTATGTGCCTGTCTAGTTATATGTGTCTAGCTATATGAGTGTCTAGCTATATGCCTGTCTAGCTATATGCCCGCCTAGCTATATGCCTGTCTAGCTATATGCCTGTCTAGCTATATGCCTGTCTAGTTATATGCCTGTCTAGCTATATGCCTGTCTAGCTATATGCCTGTCTAGTGTCTAGTTATATGAGTGCCCGTCTAGCTATATGCCTGTCTAGTTATATGCCTGTCTAGTTATATGCCTGTCTAGCTATATGAGTGTCTAGTTATATGCCTGTCTAGCTAGCTATATGCCTGTCTAGTTATATGCCTGTCTAGCTATATGAGTGTCTAGCTATATGCCTGTCTAGTTATATGCCTGTCTAGCTATATGCCTGTCTAGTTATATGCCTGTCCTAGTTATATGCCTGTCTAGCTATATGCCTGTCTAGTTATATGCCTGTCTAGCTATATGCCTGTCTAACTATATGCCTGTCTAGCTATATGCCCGTCTAGTGTCTAGCTATATGCCTGTCTAGCTATATGCCTGTCTAGTTATATGCCTGTCTAGTTATATGCCTGTCTAGTTATATGCCTGTCTAGTTATATGTGTCTAGTTATATGCCTGTCTAGTTATATGCCTGTCTAGTTATATGCCTGTCTAGCTATATGCCTGTCTAGCTATATGCCTGTCTAGCTATATGCCTGTCTAGCTATATGCCTGTCTAGTTATATGCCTGTCTAGTTATATGCCTGTCTAGCTATATGCCTTATATGCCTGTCTAGTTATATGCCTGTCTAGTTATATGCCTGTCTAGCTATATGAGTGTCTAGCTATATGCCTGTCTAGTTATATGCCTGTCTAGCTATATGCCCGTCTAGCTATATGCCCGTCTAGCTATATGCCCGTCTAGCTATATGCCTGTCTAGCTATATGCCTGTCTAGTTATATGCCTGTCTAGTTATATGCCTGTCTAGTTATATGCCTGTCTAGTTATATGCCTGTCTAGCTATATGAGTGTCTAGCTATATGCCTGTCTAGCTATATGCCCGTCTAGCTATATGCCCGTCTAGCTATATGCCTGTCTAGTTATATGCCTGTCTAGTTATATGCCTGTCTAGTTATATGCCTGTCTAGTTATATGCCTGTCTAGCTATATGAGTGTCTGTTATATGCCTGTCTAGTTATATGCCTGTCTAGTTATATGCCCGTCTAGTTATATGCCTGTCTAGTTATATGCCTCTAGCTATATGCCCCTGTCTAGTTATATGCCTGTCTAGCCTATATGCCTGTCTAGTTATATGCCTGTCTAGTTATATGCCTGTCTAGCTATATGCCCGTCTAGCTATATGCCCGTCTAGCTATATGCCCGTCTAGCTATATGAGTGTCTAGCTATATGCCGTCTAGTTATATGTGTCTAGTTATATGCCTGTCTAGCTATATGAGTGTCTAGCTATATGCCTGTCTAGCTATATGAGTGTCTAGCTATATGCCTGTCTAGCTATATGAGTGTCTAGCTATATGAGTGTCTAGCTATATGCCTGTCTAGCTATATGAGTGTCTAGCTATATGCCTGTCTAGCTATATGAGTGTCTAGCTATATGAGTGTCTAGCTATATGCCTGTCTAGCTATATGAGTGTCTAGCTATATGCCTGTCTAGCTATATGCCCGTCTAGTTATATGCCCGTCTAGTTATATGCCTGTCTAGCTATATGAGTGTCTAGCTATATGAGTGTCTAGCTATATGAGTGTCTAGCTATATGAGTGTCTAGCTATATGAGTGTCTAGCTATATGAGTGTCTAGCTATATGAGTGTCTAGCTATATGAGTGTCTAGCTATATGAGTGTCTAGCTATATGAGTGTCTAGCTATATGAGTGTCTAGCTATATGAGTGTCTAGCTATATGAGTGTCTAGCTATATGCCTGTCTAGTTATATGCCTGTCTAGCTATATGCCTGTCTAGTTATATGCCTGTCTAGTTATATGAGTGTCTAGCTATATGCCTGTCTAGCTATATGCCTGTCTAGTTATATGCCTGTCTAGTTATATGCCTGTCTAGCTATATGAGTGTCTAGCTATATGAGTGTCTAGCTATATGCTAGTCTAGCTATATGCCCGTCTAGCTATGCCTGTCTGGCTATGCCTGTCTGGCTATGTGCCCGTCTAGCTATATGCCCGTCTGGCTATATGCCCGTCCTAGCTATATGCCCGTCTAGCTATATGCCCGTCTAGCTATATGAGTGTCTAGCTATATGCCTGTCTAGCTATATGAGTGTCTAGCTATATGCCTGTCTAGCTATATGCCCGTCTAGCTATATGCCTGTCTAGTTATATGAGTGTCTAGCTATATGAGTGTCTAGCTATATGCCCGTCTAGCTATATGCCCGTCTAGCTATATGCCCGCCTAGCTATATGCCTGTCTAGCTATATGCCTGTCTAGCTATATGCCTGTCTAGCTATATGCCTGTCTAACTATATGCCTGCTAGCTATATGCCTGTCTAGCTATATGCCTGTCTAGTTATATGCCTGTCTAGCTATATGCCTGTCTAACTATATGCCTGTCTAGCTATATGCCTGTCTAGCTAGTTCTAGCTATACCTGTCTAGTTATATGCCTGTCTAGCTATATGCCTGTAGCTATATGCCTGTCTAGCTATATGCCTGTCTAGCTATATGCCTGTCTAGTTATATGCCTGTCTAGCTATATGCCCGTCTAGCTATATGCCCGTCTAGCCTATATATACCCGTCTAGCTATATGCCTGTCTAGCTATATGTCTGTCTAACTATATGCCTGTCTAGTTATATGCCTGTCTAGCTATATGCCTGTCTAGTTATATGCCTGTCTAGCTATATGCCTGTCTAGCTATATGCCTGTCTAGCTATATGCCTGTCTAGTTATATGCCTGTCTAGCTATATGCCTGTCTAGTTATATGCCTGTCTAGCTATATGCCTGTCTAGCTATATGCCCGTCTAGCTATATGCCCGTCTATATGCCTGTCTAGCTATATGCCCGTTCAGCTATATGCCTGTCTAGCTATATGCCTGTCTAGCTATATGCCTGTCTAGCTATATGCCCGTCTAGCTATATGCCCGTCTAGCTATATGCCCCGTCTAGCTATATGCCTGTCTAGCTATATGCCTGTCTGGTGTCTAGTTATATGCCCGTCTGGCTATATGCCCGCTCTGGCTATATGCCCGTCTAGCTATATGAGCTATGTCTAGTTATATGCCCGTCTAGCTATATGCCCGTCTAGCTATATGAGTGTCTAGCCATATGAGTGTCTAGTTATATGAGCTATATGCCTGTCTAGCTATATGAGTGTCTAGCTATATGAGTGTCTAGCTATATGAGTGTCTAGCTATATGAGTGTATCTAGCTATGTAGGTGTCTGGCTATATGAGTGTCTAGCTATATGAGTGTCTAGCTATATGGGTGTACAACTGTATATTCGTTCTTACGTCATGATCATGCCCGTCTAGCTATATGAGTGTCTAGCTACATGCCTGTCTAGCTATATGAGTGCTAGCTATATGCCTGTCTAGGCTATATGCCCGTCTAGCTATATGCCTGTCTAGTTATATGAGTGTCTAGCTATATGGTGTCTAGCTATATGCCCGTCTAGCTATATGCCCGTCTAGCTATATGCCCGTCTAGCTATATGAGTGTCTAGCTATATGCCTGTCTAGCTATATGCCCGTCTAGCTATATGCCTGTCTAGTTATATGAGTGTCTAGCTATATGAGTGTCTAGCTATATGCCCGTCTAGCTATATGAGTGTCTAGCTATATGCCCGTCTAGCTATATGAGTGTCTAGCTATATGCCCGCCTAGTTATATGAGTGTCTAGCTATATGCCTGTCTAGCTATATGAGTGTCTAGCTATATGCCCGTCTAGCTATATGAGTGTCTAGCTATATGCCCGTCTAGCTATATGAGTGTCTAGCTATATGCCCGTCTAGCTATATGAGTGTCTAGCTATATGCCCGTCTAGCTATATGAGTGTCTAGCTATATGCCCGTCTAGCTATGAGTGTCTGGCTATATGCCCGTCTGGCTATATGAGTGTCTAGCTATATGCCCGTCTAGCTATATGAGTGTCTAGCTATATGCCCGTCTAGCTATATGCCCGTCTAGCTATGAGTGTCTAGCTATGCCTGTCTAGCTATATGCCCGTCTAGCTATATGCCTGTCTAGTTATATGAGTGTCTAGCTATATGAGTGTCTAGCTATATGCCCGTCTAGCTATATGAGTGTCTAGCTATATGCCGTCTAGCTATATGAGTGTCTAGCTATATGAACGTCTAGCTATATGAGTGTCTAGCTATATGCCTGTCTAGCTATATGCCCGTCTAGCTATATGCCTGTCTAGTTATATGAGTGTCTAGCTATATGAGTGTCTAGCTATATGCCACGTCTAGCTATATGCCCGTCTAGCTATATGCCCGTCTAGCTATATGAGTGTCTAGTTATATGCCCGTCTAGCTATATGCCCGTCTAGCTATATGCCCCGTCTAGCTATATGAGTGTCTAGTTATATGCCCGTCTAGCTATATGCCTGTCTAGCTATATGAGTGTCTAGCTATATGAGTGTCTAGCTATATGAGTGTCTAGCTATATGAGTGTCTAGCTATATGAGTGTCTAGCTATATGAGTGTCCAGCTATATGGAGTGTCTGGCTATATGAGTGTCTAGTTATATGCCCGTCTAGCTATATGCCCCGTCTAGCTATGAGTGTCTAGCTATATGCCTGTCTAGCTATATGAGTGTCTAGCTATATGCCTGTCTAGCTATATGCCGCCTAGCTATATGCCTGTCTAGTTATATGAGTGTCTAGCTATATGAGTGTCTAGCTATATGCCCGTCTAGCTATATGCCCGTCTGCTATATGCCCGTCTAGCTATATGCCTGTCTAGCTATATGCCTGTCTAGCTATATGCCTGTCTAGCTATATGCCTGTCTAGCTATATGCCCGTCTATATATGCCTGTCTAGTTATATGCCTGTCTAGCTATATGCCTGTCTAGTTATATGTCTAGTTATATGCCTGTCTAGCTATATGCCCGTCTAGTTATATGCCTGTCTAGTTATATGCCTGTCTAGTTATATGCCTGTCTAGCTATATGCCTGTCTAACTATATGCCTGTCTAGCTATATGCCTGTCTGGCTATATGCCTGTCTAGTTATATGCCTGTTGTATATGCCTGTCTAACTATATGCCTGTCTAGCTATATGCCTGTCTAGCTATATGCCTGTCTAGCTATATGCCTGTCTAGTTATATGCCTGGCTATATGCCCGTCTAGCTATATGCCTGTCTAGCTATATGCCCGTCTAGCTATATGCCCGTCTAGCTATATGCCTGTCTAGCTATATGCCCGTCTAGCTATATGCCCGTCTGGCTTATGCCCGTCTAGCTATATGCCTGTCTAGCTATATGAGTGTCTAGTTACATGCCTGTCTAGTTATATGCCCGTCTAGCTATATGAGTGTCTAGCTATATGAGTGTCTAGTTATATGCCTGTCTAGCTATATGCCCCGTCTAGCTATATGAGTGTCTAGTTATATGCCCGTCTAGCTATATGCCTGTCTAGCTATATGCCCGTCTAGCTATATGCCTGTCTAGCTATATGCCTGTCTAGCTATATGCCTGTCTAGCTAGCAATAACTGTCTAGCTATATGCCTGTCTAGCTATGAGTGTCTAGTT
The DNA here is from genome assembly GCF_023373465.1 of Oncorhynchus keta. NCBI lineage: Eukaryota > Metazoa > Chordata > Actinopteri > Salmoniformes > Salmonidae > Oncorhynchus > Oncorhynchus keta. Next base: position 796 of record NW_026277902.1, on the reverse strand, counting down.
ATATGCCTGTCTAGCTATATGCCCGTCTAGCTATATGCCCGTCTAGCTATATGCCTGTCTAGCTATATATGTTCAGGAGTGTCTAGCTATATGCCCGATCCTAGCTATATGCCCGTCTAGCTATATGCTGCCGTCTAGCTATATATGCCCGTCTAGCTATATGCCCGTCTAGCTATATGCCCCGTCTAGCTATATGCCCGTCTAGCTATATGCCCGTCTAGCTATATGCCCGATCTAGCTATATGCCCGTCTAGCTATATGCCCGTCTAGCTATATGCCCGTCTAGCTATATGCCCGTCTAGCTATATGCCCGTCTAGCTATATGCCCGCTCTAGCTATATGCCCGTCTAGCTATATGCCCGTCTAGCTATATGCCCGTCTAGCTATATGCCCGTCTAGCTATATGCCCGTCTCAGCTATATGCCCGTCTAGCTATATGCCCGTCTAGCTATATGAGTGTCTAGCTATATGAGTGTCTAGCTATATGCGTCGTCTAGCTATATGCCTGTCTAGCTATATGCCCGTCTAGCTATATGCCCGTCTAGCTATATGCCCGTTCAGCTATATGCCCGTCTAGCTATATGCCCGTCTAGCTATATGCCCGTCTAGCTATATGCCCGTCTAGCTATATGCCCGTCTAGCTATATGCCCGTCTAGCTATATGTGCCCGTCTAGCTATATGCCCGTCTAGCTATATGCCCGTCTAGCTATATGCCCGTCTAGCTATATGCCCGTCTAGCTATATGCCCGTCGCCTAGCTATATGCCCGTCTAGCTTATATGCCTGTCTAGCTATA
>NW_026277901.1:0-7005 GCF_023373465.1 Oncorhynchus keta | reverse complement strand
GAATGGTGTCGTCTGCGTAGAGAGGTGGATCAGGAGAATCACCAGCAGCAAGAGCTGCGGCGTTGGAAGTAGAGGGTGCAGAGCTGTTGGCCGGGGTAGGGGTAGCCAGGTGGAAGGCATGGCCAGCCGTTAAACAACCCTACAACAAAACCAGAGTGAGTAAGTGGGTATATGTGTGTTTGATAAATACCTGGACCACATCACACTGCTTCAGGTCTACAAGCCTCTGGAAGTTCCAGCATGCCACTCCAGGCCTGGAACAGTTTGGTGGAAAGATGGTTACCGAGCAGGTTGGAAGAACTGAAAAATAGGCACAATATAATTTTAATGACAAAGCCTGACTACACACTAATCTAAACAGAACAGACTATGGAGGTGCACAGTAGTACATAGAGTCATGACTACATGGAACTCTATTCCACATAAAGTAACTCATGCAAGCAGTAAAATGTTATTTAAAAACAATGCAGGGACTGGAACAGCGGAGATTGTGAAGAGACACACATACACACGATAACATACGTACACACACAGTACACAAGGATTTTGTGTTGTAGACATGTGGTAGTAGGTAGGGGCCTGAGGGCACACACTTAATGTGTTGTGAATGTATTGTAATGTTTTTAATTGTATAGCTTCCTTTAATGTTGCTGGACCGAAGAAGAGTAACTGCTGTCCTGGCAGCAGCTAATGGAGATCCATAATAAATACAATACAACAAATGAATTAAGTTTGTGTGTGTGTTTCTGGCAACCCACGCAGAATACTTCATTTCCCCAACTGTTCATTGTACTTGCCCTTGTAATCTGATGGTGTGTGTGTTCTGTGTTATTATGACTTAGAAGTGTGTCATCCTGACCACATCCTTGTAGTAGGACTATTCAGTGATTAGCTGGAAAACATTACTATCAGCAGTGCACGGTAAAAAAGGATATCAAATATTCAGTTCTGGAATGACAAGTAGGCTAAATCAGTGAAGCTACAAACCTCTAGGCGTAGTCTACACTCAAGTTAAATAAAGGATGCATGACATTAGCTCTAGGACCATGCCTCAGGGCCAATCTGGCCTGACGCCCCCGGGGCTGTCCACGGTCTCCAGTCCACCTAGTCGTGCTGCTGATCCAGCTCCGCTGTTTCTGTCTGCAGCTATGGAACCCTGACCTGCTCAAGGCTCACCGGAGGTACTACCTTGTCCCAGACCCACTGTTTGATCAGGTCTCTCTCTACCGGACCAACTGTCTCAGCCGCTACATGCTCAGCTATGAAGAGCCAGCTGGCATTACTCCTGAGGTGCTGAACTACTGCATTGCTTGCTCTTTGTGGTTTTAGAGGATGGGTATCTTTATAAGTACTCGTGACAAATGCTGATGTAAAAGGGGCTTTATAAACACATTTGATAGATTGCTTGTATATGCTTGTACATGCATCTTCATGTCAGTAACTCTAAATATGACATTGAGTTGTTTTATATTCCTCAATAGAAAGTTCTACCCCAAGCCAATTCAGCCAACTACGTTTCCTGGTCTTTCTGCTGAGTTGAGGACCTTCAGGGTTTGGAAATGAAGTCTATAGAGAATTATAATGTGCTACTAATTAGAGTTCACATTATGATGAGATGAAATTCAATATGGGTTAGCTGTGTGTTCATCTGATTGAATTGCTGATTATATACTGTGTCTATTTTCTCTGCAGAATCTGCCACAAGCATACAATTCTATCTGGTGAGAGTGTAGACAACCATTAGCTTATTTTGCCAAGTCAAAAATAACAATTTTGTCAAGGAACCGAACAAATAACAAAACAGTAGGAAGGCTAATGTTGCTGTATACTGTACCCTACCCCATCAACAATAACGCTACTAGCTGGTCACAAGGCTTGTTATCATTTAGTAATGTTGTACTGTATTCTACTGCACCCATATCAACCAACTTGTCAACTAGTAGTGACAAGGCTATATTGTTGTCATTCAGTAATACTGTAACGGTACTGTAGCCTACATCACATTATTATCACCTAGCTAGCTAGTGATAGCTTAGCTAGCTAGCTTCGCTCAAAGAAACAACCAATGTATAACAGGCTTTTAACAAATATAGATCTAACGTAAACTCACCCCATTCATGTACAAATGTGCGAAGACCGCAACATTCAAACGAGGCTACAAAGAAACAAACTGAGACCTGCCCGGTCTCTCTAGCCCCCGGTAAGCACAGGAAGTTGGCGCAGGTCTTTCTACCTGGCTTCGCCACACCCTGTGTGCCCCCAATAAATGTTTGGGGCTGACTCTTGGGCTTCCATCCACGCCGCCGTGCTGCCTTGTTTTCGAGTTGCTGTGTGTTTTGTTGCCAACCTGTTTTGCTACCTGGACAACTTTATGGTTTTTACTTTTAATTACCGTTTATATATATTTTTTCTCCTCTCAGCTTTTCTCACTCCGGACGCTTTATCTAGAAACGATTCGTCAGGACCTCCAACAGCCGAAGCTAAGTACTAACATTAACATGATGCCTTCTAATTGCAGTCACTGTACTCACCGCTTACAGCGAGGATAGCTGTGCTACAAGCCTCAGCTTCAGACGCAATCGTTAGGCAAGGGTAATTTCAGTGTAGGAAAGGATGAAACAGCGTCTGTGCCACCAGTAAGTACAGATAGTAGTATAAATCCCCTGGCACAGTCCCCGCAGCCGGACAACTTTCTCACGGTTTCTGGAAGGAAATGCTGTAGGAACGCTCAACCGGTGTCGCTCATTCAGCCGACAGAAACTTTCAACCGGTTTTCCCCATTAAGCAGCGAGTCGGAGTCAGAGGCCGAGTCTTCTCTGGTCTCTACTCCTCTCGTTCGGGGTCTGAGACGCCTGAGCTTCCCACCATTAGCTCTGACAATTGAAAACTCTAGTCATTGGTGACTCCATTACCCGCAGTATTAGACTTAAAACGAATCATCCAGCGATCATACACTGTTTACCAGGGGGCAGGGCTACCGACGTTAAGGCTAATCTGAAGATGGTGCTGGCTAAAGCTAAAACTGGCGAGTGTAGAGAGTATAGAGATATTGTTATCCACGTCGATACCAACGATGTTAGGATGAAACAGTCAGAGATCACCAAGCGCAACATAGCTTCTGCGTGTAAATCAGCTAGAAAGATGTGTCGGCATCGAGTAATTGTCTCTGGCCCCTCCCAGTTAGGGGAGTGATGAGCTCTACAGCAGAGTCTCACAACTCAATCGCTGGTTGAAAACTGTTTTCTGCCCCTCCCAAAAGATAGAATTTGTAGATAATTGGCCCTCTTTCTGGGACTCACCCACAAACAGGACCAAGCCTGACCTGCTGAGGAGTGACGGACTCCATCCTTGCTGGAGGGGTGCTCTCATCTTATCTACCAACATAGACAGGGCTCTAACTCCTCTAGCTCCACAATGAAATATGGTTGCAGGCCAGGCAGCAGGCTGCCTCGACCCTAGGTTGGGCAAAAATAAACATGGCGGTATTCGCCTAAGCAATCTTCACTAGGATAAAAACCACCTCCATTCTGTCATTATTGAAAGGAGATCCTTGATACAAAAAAAATGATACAAAGGCAATTCTTAGTCCAATTAACTAATCACTGATCATAATCTTGATGTGATTGGCCTGACTGAAACATGGCTTAAGCTCTGATGAATTTACTGTGTTAAATGAGGCCTCACCTCCTGGCTACACTAGTGACCATATCCCCGTGCATCCCGCAAAGGCGGAGGTGTTGCTAACATTTACGATAGCAAATTTCAATTAACAAAAAAAAATGGCGTTTTCATCTTTTGAGCTTCTAGTCATGAAATCTATGCAGCCTACTCAATCACTTTTATAGCTACTGTTTACAGGCCTCCTGGGCCATATACAGCGTTCCTCACTGAGTTCCCTGAATTCCTATCGGACCTTGTAGTCATAGCAGATAATATTCTAATCTTTGGTGACTTTAATATTCACATGGAAAAGTCCACAGACCCACTCCAAAAGGCTTTCGGAGCCATCATCGACTCAGTGGGTTTGTCCAAGCATGTCTCTGGACCCACTCACTGTCAATACATCATACAGCTGGACCTAGTTTTTATTATGGAATAAATGTTGTGGATCTTAATGTTTTTCCTCATAATCCTGGACTATCGGACCACTATTTTATTACGTTTGCAATTGCAACAAATAATCTGCTCAGACCCAAACCAAGGAACATCAAAGTCGTGCTTTAAATTCACAGACAACACAAAGATTCCTTGGTATGTCCTTCAGATTCCCTCTGTCTGCAAGGACGCCAGAGGACAAAATCTGTTAACCACCTAACTGAGACTCAATTTAACCTTGTGCAATACCTAGATGCAGTTGCACCCCTAAAAACTAAAACATTTCTCATAAGAAACTAGCTCCCTGGTACACAGAAAATACCAGAGCTCTGAAGCAAGCTTCCGAAGAATTGGAACGGAAATGGCACCACACCAAACTGGAAGTCTTCCAGTATAACTTGGAAAGACCGTGCAGTACCGAAGAGCCCACCTGCTGCTAGTCGTCTATTTTTCCTAACTTAATTGAGGAAAATAAGAACAATCAAAATTCCTTTTTGATACTATTCGCAAAGCTAACAAAGCAGCATTCACAGAGAGGATGACATTCACTTTAGGAGTGATAAGATTCATGAACTTCTTTGAGAAAAGATGATGATTATTAGAAGAAGCAAATTACGGACTCCTCTTTAATCTCACGTATTCCTTCAAAGCTCCAGTTGTCCTGAGTCTGCACAGCTCTCCCAGGACCTAGGATCAAGAGAGATGCTCAAGTGTTTTAGTACTATATCTCTTGACACAATGATGAAAATAATATGGCCTCTAAAATTCAAGCTGCTACTGAACCTATTCCAACTAAACTACTGAAACAGCTGCTTCCTGTGCTTGGCCTCCTATGTTGAACATAATAAAAGCGGCTCTCTATCCACGGATGTGTACCAAACTCACTAAAAGTGGCAGTAATAAAGCCCTCTCTTGAAAAAGCCAAACCTTGACCCAAGAAAATATAAAAAACTATCGGCCTATATCGAATCTTCCATTCCTCTCAAAATTTTTAGAAAAGGCTGTTGCGCAGCAACTTCCTGCCTTCCTGAAGACAAACAATGTATACGAAATGCTTCAGTCTGGTTTTAGACCCCATCATAGCACTGAGACGGCACTTGTGAAGGTGGTAAATTACATTTTAATGGCATCGGACCGAGGCTCTGCATCTGTCCTCGTGCTCCTAGACCTTAGTGCTGCTTTTGATACCATCGATCACCACATTCTTTGGAGAGATTGGAAACCCAAATTGGTCTACACGGACAAGTTCTGGCCTGGTTTAGATCTTATCTGTCGGAAAGATATCAGTTTGTCTCTGTGAATGGTTTGTCCTCTGACAAATCAACTGTAAATTTCGGTGTTCCTCAAGGTTCCGTTTTAGGACCACTATTGTTTTCACTATATATTTTACCTCTTGGGGATGTTATTCGAAAACATAATGTTAACTTTCACTGCTATGCGGATGACACACAGCTGTACATTTCAATGAAACATGGTGAAGCCCCAAAATTGCCCTTGCTAGAAGCATGTGTTTCAGACATTCAGACATAGGGAAGTGGATGGCTGCAAACTTTCTACTTTTAAACTCGGACAAAACAGAGATGCTTGTTCTAGGTCCCAAGAAACAAAGAGATCTTCTGTTGAATCTGACAATTAATCTTAATGGTTGTACAGTCGTCTCAAATAAAACTGTGAAGGACCTCGGCGTTACTCTGGACCCTGATCTCTCTTTTGAAGAACATATCAAGACCATTTCAAGGACAGCTTTTTTCCATCTACGTAACATTGCAAAAATCAGAAACTTTCTGTCCAAAAATGATGCAGAAAAATTAATCCATGCTTTTGTCACTTCTAGGTTAGACTACTGCAATGCTCTACTTTCCGGCTACCCGGATAAAAGCACTAAATAAACTTCAGTTGGTGCTAAATACGGCTGCTAGAATCCTGACTAGAACCAAAAAATTTGATCATATTACTCCAGTGCTAGCCTCTCTACACTGGCTTCCTGTCAAAGCAAGGGCTGATTTCAAGGTTTTACTGCTAACCTACAAAGCATTACATGGGCTTGCTCCTACCTATCTCTCTGATTTGGTCCTGCCGTACATACCTACACGTACGCTACGGTCACAAGACGCAGGCCTCCTAATTGTCCCTAGAATTTCTAAGCAAACAGCTGGAGGCAGGGCTTTCTCCTATAGAGCTCCATTTTTATGGAACGGTCTGCCTACCCATGTCAGAGACGCAAACTCGGTCTCAACCTTTAAGTCTTTACTGAAGACTCATCTCTTCAGTGGGTCATATGATTGAGTGTAGTCTGGCCCAGGAGTGGGAAGGTGAACGGAAAGGCTCTGGAGCAACGAACCGCCCTTGCTGTCTCTGCCTGGCCGGTTCCCCTCTTTCCACTGGGATTCTCTGCCTCTAACCCTATTACAGGGGCTGAGTCACTGGCTTACTGGGGCTCTCTCATGCCGTCCCTGGAATGTGGTGCGTCACCTGAGTGGGTTGATTCACTGATGTGGTCATCCTGTCTGGGTTGGCGCCCCCCTTGGGTTGTGCCATGGCGGAGATCTTTGTGGGCTATACTCAGCCTTGTCTCAGGATGGTAAGTTGGTGGTTGAAGATATCCCTCTAGTGGTGTGGGGGCTGTGCTTTGGCAAAGTGGGTGGGGTTATATCCTTCCTGTTTGGCCCTGTCCGGGGGTGTCCTCGGATGGGGCCACAGTGTCTCCTGACCCCTCCTGTCTCAGCCTCCAGTATTTATGCTGCAGTAGTTTATGTGTCGGGGGGCTAGGGTCAGTTTGTTATATCTGAGTATATCTGGAGTATTTCTCCTGTCCTGTGTGAATTGTGTGAAAGTATGCTTCGAATTCTATCTATCTATCTATCTATCTATCTATCTATCATATCTATCTATCTATCTATCTATCTCTCT
>NW_026277900.1:0-1235 GCF_023373465.1 Oncorhynchus keta | reverse complement strand
AAGACTGGTATTAGTTTTAACAGGTCTGGTGTCAGGCTCATCATAAGCTTATTTGCATGTCTTCTTTGTGAGGGTTGAGAATATACTGTATATTCTATTCCTAGGTCAGCAATCCTAATCTGAGAGGATTTTTAGATACGGGCCCTGATCTCATTAGTGTGTTATGGGGGTTGTCTTCTCTCCTAGGGCCCTCGTGGACCCTCTGGTTTCTCAGGCCCTGCTGGGACCCCGGGGAGAGAGGTGAGTGGGATCAAGACCTTCCTTCCTCTCTTTTCATTCAGCTCCTCCACTCTCTGCAGGAAGGGAGACACAGTGATACTTTACATCTGGAGATAAAGAGAAACTAACATTCAGAGGGAAAATGTCTTTCCTTTCTGTCTTCTATTCCTCTTCCTCACATCTTTTCTCCTCTCATCTCACTCTTTCTCTCATCCACTCCTCTCCTCCACTCCTCCTCTCCTCCTCTCTTTCTCTCTTCCACTCTTCCTCTCCTCCACTCCTCTCCTCCTCTCTTTCTCTCTTCCACTCTTCCTCTCCTCCACTCCTCTCCTCCTCTCTTCCTCTCCTCCACTCTTCCTCTCCTCCACTCTTCCTCTCCTCCCCTCCTCTCCTCCACTCTTCCTCTCCTCCACTCCTCCTCTCCTCCACTCCTCTCCTCCACTCTTCCTCTCCTCCTCTCTTCCTCTCCTCCACTCCTCTCCTCCACTCTTCCTCTCCTCCTCCTCCCTCCTCTTCTCCTCAACTCTTCCTCTCCTCCTCTCCTCCACTCTTCCTCTCCTCCACTCTTCCTCTCCTCCACTCCTCTCCTCCTCTCATCCGCTCCTCCACTCTTCCTCTCCTCACTCTTCCTCTCCTCCTCTCCTCCTCTCCTCTCTCTCCTCTCCTCTCCTCCACTCTTCCTCTCCTCCTCTCCTCCTCTCCTCCTCTCCTCCACTCTTCCTCTCCTCCTCTCCTCCTCCTCCTCCTCTCCTCCTCCTCTCTCCACTCCTCCTCTCCTCCACTCTTCCTCCTCTCTCTCCGCTCCTCCGCTCTTCCTTTCTCCACTCCTCCTCTCCTCCACTCTTCCTCTCCTCCTCTCCTCTCCTCCACTCTTCCTCTCCTCTCACTCTTCCTCTCCTCCACTCTTCCTCTCCTCCACTCCCTCCTCTCCTCCACTCTTCCTCTCCTCCTCTCCTCCACTCCTCTCCTCCTCTCATCCTCTCTTCCACTCTTCCTCTCTCTCAACTCTTCCTCTC
>NW_026277899.1:0-6781 GCF_023373465.1 Oncorhynchus keta | reverse complement strand
AATCCAAGATGGCGTAGCAATCGGACGTGTGTTTTGTCTTGTCCCGTCCTGTCTAGTGTAAATATAGTTTTCTTCGTTTTTTTTTTCTGTATATATTTCGTACATATTTTAATCTCACTTTCAAACTAGAGCTGAATATACTCTCCTGCAACCCGCATCACCCAATGTGGTACGGATCTGCTTTTTCTATACTTTACTTTAGAACCGTCAGAAGCTAGCCAGCTAACTAGCTACTACTCAGTTAGCCATTGCTAGCGGTCTTCAAAGCTAACTAGGACACCAGCGCGACATCAACCCAGAGCATATCAGACTGCTCTTTCTCTACCACATCTCCGGATTCCTACCGCAAGCTCTGAACCTTTACACCGGATCATCGCAACTAGCTAGCTGCAATCCGAGTGGCTACTCCTGGCTAACGTCTCTGTCCCAAAACAAGCTACAGTTAGCCTTGAGCTAAGCCCATCTCCCGACTAGCCGAAGAGGCCCAACAATACCTCTTTTGCCAATTGGCCTGGACCCTTTACTGCCGACACGGAGCCCCGCCGATCCATCACGACTGGTCCGCCGACATAATCGTCCGAGGTGGTTTCAACAGGCTTTTTCGTTGCGACATCGCCAAAGATCCATCTGCTGGCCAAGGCCCGCGAGCTTTCTGTCTCCAGCTCACCCAGCGCATTAGAGCTCCTGTAGCATAATCCTGGGCTACAATTACCCGGGCCCACGACCGGTCTGTCGATGTCACCGCAAGAAGAGGAATAAACAGACTCACCCCATCGCGACGTCCCCAAAGGTTAGCTCTCTAGCCCTCGCTATCTCCCTGCTTGCTAAACTGGCCCCAGCAACTCCATTTGTCTAGCCCGTCTACTAACTGTTAGCTTGTTAGCACAGGCCTGCTAACCATCTGGCTCACTGCGTTCTAAACACTCTGAACCCATTTACTTTCTATCTCTCTTTGATTTTTATTTTGTTTATACCTTCCCGGAAAACCTGCCTCACCACTGTGATACGGAATCGCTATCACCTTTAATTTTTATTTTATTTTTGCGACACACTCAAGAACCTCCAGACGCTAACCAGCTAACTAGCTACAAGCTATTTAGTCATTGTTAGTTTTTTTTTTAAACCTGGATAACACTCTCAGCCCAGCTTCCCTGCCCATCCACCGCTGCCCCCTGGACACTGATCTCTTGGCTACATAGCTGACGACGCTGGACTGTCCATTAATCACGGTACTCCATTCTGCTTGTTTGTTTTATCTGTCGACCCAGTTGCCTAGTCAACGCCATTTTACCTGCTGTTTGTTGTGCTAGCTGATTAGCCTCGCCTACTGTTTTTAGCTAGCTTTCCCAATTCAACACCTGTGATTACTGTATGCCTCGCTGTATGTCTCTCCCAAATGTCAATATGCCTTGTATACTGTTGTTCAGGGTTAGTTATCATTGTTTTAGTTCACAATGGAGCCCCTAGATCCACTCTGCATACCCCTGTTACCTCCTTTGTCCCACCCCCCCACACATGCGGTGACCTCACCCATTACAAATCCAGCATGTCCAGAGATACAACCTCACTCATCATCACCCAGTGCCTGGGCTTTTTGCCTCCCTGTGCCGCACCCACCATACCCCTGTCTGCGCATTATGCCTGAATATATTCTACCATGCCTCAGAAACCTGCTCCTCTTATCCTCTGCCCCCAACGCTCTAGGCGACCAGTTTTGATAGCCTTTAGCCGCACCCTCATACTACTCCTTCTCTGTTCCGCGGGTGATGTGGAGGTAAACCCAGGCCCTACATGTCCCCAGGTACCTCATTTGTTGACTTCTGTGATCGAAAAAGTCTTGGTTTTATGCATGTCAACATCAGAAGCCTCCCTAAGTTTGTTTTACTCACTGCTTTAGCACACTCTGCTAACCCTGATGTCCTTGCCGTGTCTGAATCCTGGCTCAGGAAGGCCACCAAAATTAGAGATTTCCATACCCAACTATAACATCTTCCGTCAAGATAGAACTGCCAAGGGCGGAGTCGCAGTCTACTGCAGAGATAGCCTGCAAAGTAATGTCATACTTTCCAGGTCCATACCCAAACAGTTTGAACTACTAATTTTGAAAATTACTCTCTCCAGAAACAAGTCTCTCACTGTTGCCGCCTGCTACCGACCCCCGTCAGCTCCCAGCTGTGCCCTGGACACCATTTGTGAATTGATCGCCCCCATCTAGCTTCAGAGTTTGTCCTGTTAGGTGACCTAAACTGGGATATGCTTAACACCCCGGCAGTCCTACAATCTAAGCTAGATGCCCTCAATCTCACGCAAATCATCAAGGAACCCACCAGGTACAACCCCCTAACTCTGTAAACAAGGGCACCCTCATAGACGTCATCCTGACCAACTGGCTCCTCCAAATATACCTCCGCTGTCTTCAACCAGGATCTCAGCGATCACTGCCTCATCGCCTGTATCCGCCATGGAGCCGCAGTCAAACGACCACCCTCATCACTGTCAAACGCTCCCCTAAAACACTTCTGTGAGCAGGCCCTTTCTAATCGACCTGGCCCGTGTATCCTGGAAGGACATTGACCTCATCCCGTCAGTTGAGGATGCCTGGTCATTCTTTAAAAGTAACTTCCTCACCATTTTGGATAAGCATGCTCCGCTCAAAAATGCAGAACCAAGAACAGATGCGGCAGCCCTTGGTTCACCCCAGACCTGACTGCCCCTCGACCAGCACACAAAACATCCTGTGGCGGACTGCAATAGCATCGAATAGCCCTCGTGATATGCAACTGTTCAGGGAAGTCAGGAACCAATACACGCAGTCAGTCAGGAAAGCTAAGGCCAGCTTCTTCAGGCAAAAGTTTGCATCCTGTAGCTCCAACTCCAAAAAAGTTCTGGGACACTGTGAAGTCCATGGAGAACAAGAGCACCTCCTCCCAGCTGCCCACTGCACTGAGGCTAGAAACACGGTCTCCACCGATAAATCCATGATTATCGAAAACTTCAATAAGCACTTTCAACGGCTGGCCATGCCTTCCGCCTGGCTACTCCAACCTCGGCCAACAGCTCCGCCCCGTAGTTCCTCACCCAAGCCTCTCCAGGTTCTCCTTCACCCAAATCCAGATAGCAGATGTTCTGAAAGAGCTGCAAAACCTGGACCCGTACAAATCAGCTGGGCTTGACAATCTGGACCCGCTATTTCTGAAACTATCTGCCGCCATTGTCGCAACCCCTATCACCAGCCTGTTCAACCTCTCTTTCATATCGTCTGAGATCCCTAAGGATTGAAAGCTGCCGCAGTCATCCCCCTCTTCAAAGGAGGAGACACCCTGGACCCAAACTGCTATAGACCTATATCCATCCTGCCCTGCCTATCTAAGGTCTTCGAAAGCCAAGTCAACAAACAGGTCACTGACCATCTCGAATCCCACCGTACCTTCTCCGCTGTGCAATCTGGTTTCGAGCCGGTCACGGGTGCACCTCAGCCACACTCAAGGTACTAAATGATATCATAACCGCCATCGATAAAGACAGTACTGTGCAGCCGTCTTCATCGACCTCGCCAAGGCTTTCGACTCTGTCAATCACCAAATTCTTATCGGCAGACTCAACAGCCTCGGTTTTTCGGATGACTGCCTTGCCTGGTTCACCAATTACTTTGCAGACAGAGTTCAGTGTGTCAAATCAGAGGCATGCTGTCCGGTCCTCTGGCAGTCTCTATGGGGGTGCCACAGGGTTCAATTCCTCGGCCGACTCTTTTCTCTGTATATATCAATGATGTTGCTCTTGCTGCGGGCGATTCCCTGATCCACCTCTACGCAGACGACACCATTCTATATACTTTCGGCCCGTCATTGGACACTGTGCTATCAAACCTCCAAACGAGCTTCAATGCCATACAGCACTCCTTCCGTGGCCTCCAACTGCTCTTAAACGAGTAAAACCAAATGCATGCTTTTCAACCGATCGCTGCCTGCACCCGCATGCCCACTAGCATCACCACCCTGGATGGTTCCAACCTTGAATATGTGGACATCTATAAGTACCTAGGTGTCTGGCTAGACTGCAAACTCTCCTTCCAGACTCACATCAAACATCTCCAATCAAAATCAAATCCAGAGTCGGCTTTCTATTCGCAACAAAGCCTCCTTCACTCACGCTGCCAAGCTTACCCTAGTAAAACTGACTATCCTACCGATCCGGACTTCGCGATGTCATCTACAAAATGGCTTCCAACACTCTACTCAGCAAACTGGATGCAGCTCCATCACAGTGCCATCCGTTTTGTCACTAAAGCACCTTATACCACCCACCACTGCGACTTGTATGCTCTAGTCGGCTGGCCCTCACTACATATTCGTCAGCCAGACCCACTGGCTCCAGGTCATTTACAAGTCCATGCTAGGTAAAGCTCCGCCTTATCTCAGTTCACTGGTCACGATGGCAACACCCATCCGTAGCACGCGCTCCAGCAGGTGTATCTCACTGATCATCCCTAAAGCCAACACTCATTTGGCCGCCTTTCGTTCCAGTACTCTGCTGCCTGTGACTGGAACGAGATTGCAAAATCGCTGAAGTTGGAGACTTTATCTCCCTCACCAACTTCAAACATCAGCTATCCGAGCAGCTAACCGATCGCTGCAGCTGTACATAGTCTATAGGTAAATAGCTCACCCTTTTCACCTGCCTCATTCCCATACTGTTTTATACTGTTTTTATTTATTTACTTTTCTGCTCTTTTTGCACACCAATATCACCAATATCTCTACCTGTACATGCCCATCTGATCATTTATCACTCCAGTGTTAATCTGCAAAATTGTATTATTCGCCTCTACCTCCTCATGCCTTTTGCACACATTGTATATAGATTGCCCATTTTTTTCTACTGTGTTATTGACTTGCTAATTGTTTACTCCATGTGTAACTCTGTTGTCTGTTCACACCTGCTATGCTTTATCTTGGCCAGGTCGCAGTTGCAAATGAGAACTTGTTCTCAACTAGCCTACCTGGTTAAATAAAGGTGAAATAAAAAATAAAAATAAAAACCTCAACCTCAGGAGGCTGAAGAAATTCCGCTTCTTCACCAAAAGCACTTCACAAACTTCTACAGATGCACACCGAGAGCATCCTGTCGGGCTGTATCACCGCCTGGTACGGCAACTGCCCGCCCACAACCGTAGCAAGGCTCTCCAGAGGGTAGTGAGGGCTCTGCACAACGCATCACTGGGTAAACTACCGTCTGCCCTCCAGGACACCTACACCACCCGATGTCACAGGAAGGCCATAAAGATCATCAAGGACAACAACCACCCGAGCCACTGCCTGTTCACCCAGCCATCATCCAGAAGGCGAGGTCAGTACAGGCATCAAAGCTGGGACCGAGAGACTGAAAAACAGCTTCTATCTCAAGGCCATCAGGACTGTTAAACAGCCACCACTAACATTGAGTGGCTGCTGCCAACACACTGACTCAACTCCAGCCACATTGATAATGGGAATTGATGGAAAATGACTGTAAAAATACATCACGAGCCACTTTAAAACAATGCTACCTAATATAATGTTTACATACCCTACATTATTCATCTCATATGTATACGTATATACTGTACTCTCTATATCATCTAATGCATCTTTTATGTAATACATGAATCACTAGCCACTTTTAACTATGCCACTTTTGTTTACATACTCATCTCATATTGTCACGGCGTTCTTCGGCTTGTCGAAAGAGAGTCGGACCGAAATGCAGAGTGGGTGGTTACCATGTCTTTAATGAAGAAAGCGATACATGAAATAACTATTACAAATACAATCAACGGAACGTGAAATCTAATTACAGCCTATCTGGTGAAACCACACAGAGACGGGAACACTCACCTACGAAATACACAGCGAAAACCCAGGCCATTTAAATACGTTCCCAATCAGAGACAACGAATCACCTGACTCTGATTGAGAACCGCCTCAGGCAGCCAAGCCCATACAACACCCCTAATCAGCGATCCCAAATACTACAAACCCAATACGAAAATACAATAACATAAACTCACACCCTGGCCTGACCAAATAGGTCAACGAAAAACACAAAATACACCAAGGCGTGACACATATGTATATATACTTTACTCAATACCATCTACTGTATCTGCCTATGCCGCTCTGTACCATCACTCATTTGAATATCTTTATGTACATAATCTTATCCTTATACTTGTGTTTATAAGGTAGTAGTTTTGGAATTGTTAGCTAGATTACTTGTTGGTTATTACTGCATTGTCGGAACTAGAAGACAAGCATTTTCATACGCCGCATTAACATCTGCCAACCATGTGTATGTGACAAATAAATTTGATTTGATTTGGAGGTGTGCCTGTGATGTATTTCAAGGCCTACTCTTCAAACCAGTGCCTCTTTGCTTGACATCATGAAAATCTAAAGAAATCAGCCAAGATTGGAGTCCTTCACAAGTCTGGTTCATCTTTGGGAGCAATTTCAAAACGCCCGAAGGTACCAATAGTATGCAAAGAATAAACAATGAGACCACGCAGCAGTCATACCGCCAGGAAGGAGATGACGCCTGTCTCCTAGAGATGAACGTGCTTTGGTGAAAAAAAGGTGCAAATCAATCCCCTGAACAACAGCAAAGAACTTTGTGAAGATGCTGGAGGAAACAGGTACAAAAAGTATCTATATCCACAGTAAATTGAGTCCTTCATTGACATAAACTCCTGAAAGGCCGCCAGCAAGGAAGAAGCCACTGCTCCAACACCGCCATAAAAAAGCAG